>NC_090649.1:41587485-41664985 GCF_040937935.1 Hyperolius riggenbachi | reverse complement strand
ACAGAAGAAGGCAATCTTGTATGGCCTGATTTGGCTTGCCACGTTTTTCAGCACCGAGCAACAGGGCAAGGCATTGGTGGTTCAGTGGTAGAATTCTTGCCTGCCACGTGGGAGGCCCGGGTTCGATTCCCGGCCAATGCAAATGCTAGGATTTTGGCACACCTCCACACTTTGCACTTCTCAAGCTTAAGACATCTCTGCAGGCCAGAAACGATTTAAGGACATTTGCAAGAGTCACCGTGGCACTTGGCCACAGTGCTGGCTGACAGTCGAGAAGAGGGACCCTAGTACCCAGCAAACATGACTCTAAGACACACAAGTTAAAGCAGCCTTGGGACACTTGCGTGCCCAAAGGCCTTGCATGTCTTCTAGCAGTGCCAGTGACGTGCAGCATCTCTCCCTCTCCAGTACTCACCTATTAGGCTTCTTTTTAACTGTCTAGAAAAGCCTCGGAAATGCCAAGTCAGCAGCATCTGCTCATCTGGTGTTGTTTTACAACTTTTTGCCTTGTTGTCTTTGCACTCTACTCAGGGCCTTGCTCAAATTTGGAGCGTTCTCTCTAGGCCCTCATTCATTCTACTTTTGTCCTGAGTTTTCTCACAGTAGATGTTGAGATGTTGTGTCAGCTTACCTACAACTTGCTTTCCCAGCACCTAGCAATTAAGAAAACATACTAAAAGTACAGAAAAAAAAGTAGTAACAAACATAAGTCAAATGAAAGCAACCACTTTTTTTGCTTGCCGGGACTGAAAGGCTTTTTGGTTTGTAACTTTTGTTGGGAAGTACCTCATCTAAAAACAAGTTAAGGGAAAGAGCAACTTCCTTTTTTTCAATCCTCTCAGCTAAATCTCAGGCCGTGTGCAGAGTGCCCTCCTCATACTGCTATGTGAGCACCTTTGGAGTGCAAAGCCTAATACACACCATACCAATGCCTGTCAGATAGATGGGTCGAACAGATGATTTCCGGCAGGTCCGATCTGATTTCCGATCGTTTTTCTGATGGATTCGCATAGTAGTGATCGGAAATCCGAACGGAAATCCGATCGTGTCTGTCGGAAAGGATCTATCGGCCCATCTATCTGATGGGGAATTGCATGGTGTGCACCAGGCATACGAGAATGAGTATCTTTCAGGTGGTTGTTCCTTGTCAAGTGATTGATTGTAAGTCTCTCCTTGACAAAAGGACTGGAGTAAAGCCAACGGAAATCTGGGAAAAGCAGATAAGAAAAGTAGTATAGGAAAGATGAGTAAGATTGTAAGAAGGAGTGTTTTTCTCTTTCTTGGGGTGGTGAAGCACTTTTGCTGAAAAGTTGTTAAAAGAGGTTGTGTGAGTAAAAGTGAAGGGGAAAGCTGAGATGACATTTTCGTTTGTTAGCAAAGGGAGTGGGGAGTGGCATGTGAAAGAGGAAGTGATGGCCTGGTGATGGTTTGTAATCGTTTTGGAGGAGCTCTGCCTAGTAGAAAGTAAAAGGAGAAGCTTTGATCGCCCAACGTGGGGCTCGAACCCACGACCCTGAGATTAAGAGTCTCATGCTCTACCGACTGAGCTAGCCGGGCTTGCTTGCTTGAGCTGAAATGTCAAAAATTGCAAAATGGCGCCAGCCTCACCTTTGCCATCCGCACAGAAGAAGGCAATCTTGTATGGCCTGATTTGGCTGGCCACGTTTTTCAGCACTGAGCAACAGGGCAAGGCATTGGTGGTTCAGTGGTAGAATTATCGCCTGCCATGCGGGAGGCCCGGGTTTGATTCCCGGCCAATGCAAATGCTAGGATTTTGGCACACCTCCACACTTTGCACTTCTCAAGCTTAAGACATCTCTGCAGGCCAGAAGCCATTTAAGGACATTTGCAAGAGTCACCGTGGCACTTGGCCACAGTGCTGGCTGACAGTCGAGAAGAGGGACCCTAGTACCCAGCAAACATGACTCTAAGACACACAAGTTAAAGCAGCCTTGGGACACTTGCGTGCCCAAAGGCCTTGCATGTCTTCTAGCAGTGCCAGTGACGTGCAGCATCTCTCCCTCTCCAGTACTCACCTATTAGGCTTCTTTTTAACTGTCTAGAAAAGCCTCGGAAATGCCAAGTCAGCAGCATCTGCTCATCTGGTGTTGTTTTACAACTTTTTGCCTTGTTGTCTTTGCACTCTACTCAGGGCCTTGCTCAAATTTGGAGCGTTCTCTCTAGGCCCTCATTCATTCTACTTTTGTCCTGAGTTTTCTCACAGTAGATGTTGAGATGTTGTGTCAGCTTACCTACAACTTGCTTTCCCAGCACCTAGCAATTAAGAAAACATACTAAAAGTACAGAAAAAAAAGTAGTAACAAACTTAAGTCAAATGAAAGCAACCACTTTTTTTGCTTGCCGGGACTGAAAGGCTTTTTGGTTTGTAACTTTTGTTGGGAAGTACCTCATCTAAAAACAAGTTAAGGGAAAGAGCAACTTCCTTTTTTTCAATCCTCTCAGCTAAATCTCAGGCCGTGTGCAGAGTGCCCTCCTCATACTGCTATGTGAGCACCTTTGGAGTGCAAAGCCTAATACACACCATACCAATGCCTGTCAGATAGATGGGTCGAACAGATGATTTCCGGCAGGTCCGATCTGATTTCCGATCGTTTTTCTGATGGATTTGCATAGTAGTGATCGGAAATCCGAACGGAAATCCGATCGTGTCTGTCGGAAAGGATCTATCGGCCCATCTATCTGATGGGGAATTGCATGGTGTGCACCAGGCATACGAGAATGAGTATCTTTCAGGTGGTTGTTCCTTGTCAAGTGATTGATTGTAAGTCTCTCCTTGACAAAAGGACTGGAGTAAAGCCAACGGAAATCTGGGAAAAGCAGATAAGAAAAGTAGTATAGGAAAGATGAGTAAGATTGTAAGAAGGAGTGTTTTTCTCTTTCTTGGGGTGGTGAAGGACTTTTGCTGAAAAGTTGTTAAAAGAGGTTGTGTGAGTAAAAGTGAAGGGGAAAGCTGAGATGACATTTTCGTTTGTTAGCAAAGGGAGTGGGGAGTGGCATGTGAAAGAGGAAGTGATGGCCTGGTGATGGTTTGTAATCGTTTTGGAGGAGCTCTGCCTAGTAGAAAGTAAAAGGAGAAGCTTTGATCGCCCAACGTGGGGCTCGAACCCACGACCCTGAGATTAAGAGTCTCATGCTCTACCGACTGAGCTAGCCGGGCTTGCTTGCTTGAGCTGAAATGTCAAAAATTGCAAAATGGCGCCAGCCTCACCTTTGCCATCCGCACAGAAGAAGGCAATCTTGTATGGCCTGATTTGGCTGGCCAGGTTTTTAGCACCGAGCAGCAGGGCAAGGCATTGGTGGTTCAGTGGTAGAATTCTCGCCTGCCACGCGGGAGGCCCGGGTTCGATTCCCGGCCAATGCAAATGCTAGGATTTTGGCACACCTCCACACTTTGCACTTCTCAAGCTTAAGACATCTCTGCAGGCCAGAAGCCATTTAAGGACATTTGCAAGAGTCACCGTGGCACTTGGCCACAGTGCTGGCTGACAGTCGAGAAGAGGGACCCTAGTACCCAGCAAACATGACTCTAAGACACACAAGTTAAAGCAGCCTTGGGACACTTGCGTGCCCAAAGGCCTTGCATGTCTTCTAGCAGTGCCAGTGACGTGCAGCATCTCTCCCTCTCCAGTACTCACCTATTAGGCTTCTTTTTAACTGTCTAGAAAAGCCTCGGAAATGCCAAGTCAGCAGCATCTGCTCATCTGGTGTTGTTTTACAACTTTTTGCCTTGTTGTCTTTGCACTCTACTCAGGGCCTTGCTCAAATTTGGAGCGTTCTCTCTAGGCCCTCATTCATTCTACTTTTGTCCTGAGTTTTCTCACAGTAGATGTTGAGATGTTGTGTCAGCTTACCTACAACTTGCTTTCCCAGCACCTAGCAATTAAGAAAACATACTAAAAGTACAGAAAAAAAAGTAGTAACAAACTTAAGTCAAATGAAAGCAACCACTTTTTTTGCTTGCCGGGACTGAAAGGCTTTTTGGTTTGTAACTTTTGTTGGGAAGTACCTCATCTAAAAACAAGTTAAGGGAAAGAGCAACTTCCTTTTTTTCAATCCTCTCAGCTAAATCTCAGGCCGTGTGCAGAGTGCCCTCCTCATACTGCTATGTGAGCACCTTTGGAGTGCAAAGCCTAATACACACCATACCAATGCCTGTCAGATAGATGGGTCGAACAGATGATTTCCGGCAGGTCCGATCTGATTTCCGATCGTTTTTCTGATGGATTTGCATAGTAGTGATCGGAAATCCGAACGGAAATCCGATCGTGTCTGTCGGAAAGGATCTATCGGCCCATCTATCTGATGGGGAATTGCATGGTGTGCACCAGGCATACGAGAATGAGTATCTTTCAGGTGGTTGTTCCTTGTCAAGTGATTGATTGTAAGTCTCTCCTTGACAAAAGGACTGGAGTAAAGCCAACGGAAATCTGGGAAAAGCAGATAAGAAAAGTAGTATAGGAAAGATGAGTAAGATTGTAAGAAGGAGTGTTTTTCTCTTTCTTGGGGTGGTGAAGCACTTTTGCTGAAAAGTTGTTAAAAGAGGTTGTGTGAGTAAAAGTGAAGGGGAAAGCTGAGATGACATTTTCGTTTGTTAGCAAAGGGAGTGGGGAGTGGCATGTGAAAGAGGAAGTGATGGCCTGGTGATGGTTTGTAATCGTTTTGGAGGAGCTCTGCCTAGTAGAAAGTAAAAGGAGAAGCTTTGATCGCCCAACGTGGGGCTCGAACCCACGACCCTGAGATTAAGAGTCTCATGCTCTACCGACTGAGCTAGCCGGGCTTGCTTGCTTGAGCTGAAATGTCAAAAATTGCAAAATGGCGCCAGCCTCACCTTTGCCATCCGCACAGAAGAAGGCAATCTTGTATGGCCTGATTTGGCTGGCCACGTTTTTCAGCACCGAGCAACAGGGCAAGGCATTGGTGGTTCAGTGGTAGAATTCTCGCCTGCCACGTGGGAGGCACGGGTTTGATTCCCGGCCAATGCAAATGCTAGGATTTTGGCACACCTCCACACTTTGCACTTCTCAAGCTTAAGACATCTCTGCAGGCCAGAAGCCATTTAAGGACATTTGCAAGAGTCACCGTGGCACTTGGCCACAGTGCTGGCTGACAGTCGAGAAGAGGGACCCTAGTACCCAGCAAACATGACTCTAAGACACACAAGTTAAAGCAGCCTTGGGACACTTGCGTGCCCAAAGGCCTTGCATGTCTTCTAGCAGTGCCAGTGACGTGCAGCATCTCTCCCTCTCCAGTACTCACCTATTAGGCTTCTTTTTAACTGTCTAGAAAAGCCTCGGAAATGCCAAGTCAGCAGCATCTGCTCATCTGGTGTTGTTTTACAACTTTTTGCCTTGTTGTCTTTGCACTCTACTCAGGGCCTTGCTCAAATTTGGAGCGTTCTCTCTAGGCCCTCATTCATTCTACTTTTGTCCTGAGTTTTCTCACAGTAGATGTTGAGATGTTGTGTCAGCTTACCTACAACTTGCTTTCCCAGCACCTAGCAATTAAGAAAACATACTAAAAGTACAGAAAAAAAAGTAGTAACAAACTTAAGTCAATTGAAAGCAACCACTTTTTTTGCTTGCCGGGACTGAAAGGCTTTTTGGTTTGTAACTTTTGTTGGGAAGTACCTCATCTAAAAACAAGTTAAGGGAAAGAGCAACTTCCTTTTTTTCAATCCTCTCAGCTAAATCTCAGGCCGTGTGCAGAGTGCCCTCCTCATACTGCTATGTGAGCACCTTTGGAGTGCAAAGCCTAATACACACCATACCAATGCCTGTCAGATAGATGGGTCGAACAGATGATTTCCGGCAGGTCCGATCTGATTTCCGATCGTTTTTCTGATGGATTTGCATAGTAGTGATCGGAAATCCGAACGGAAATCCGATCGTGTCTGTCGGAAAGGATCTATCGGCCCATCTATCTGATGGGGAATTGCATGGTGTGCACCAGGCATACGAGAATGAGTATCTTTCAGGTGGTTGTTCCTTGTCAAGTGATTGATTGTAAGTCTCTCCTTGACAAAAGGACTGGAGTAAAGCCAACGGAAATCTGGGAAAAGCAGATAAGAAAAGTAGTATAGGAAAGATGAGTAAGATTGTAAGAAGGAGTGTTTTTCTCTTTCTTGGGGTGGTGAAGCACTTTTGCTGAAAAGTTGTTAAAAGAGGTTGTGTGAGTAAAAGTGAAGGGGAAAGCTGAGATGACATTTTCGTTTGTTAGCAAAGGGAGTGGGGAGTGGCATGTGAAAGAGGAAGTGATGGCCTGGTGATGGTTTGTAATCGTTTTGGAGGAGCTCTGCCTAGTAGAAAGTAAAAGGAGAAGCTTTGATCGCCCAACGTGGGGCTCGAACCCACGACCCTGAGATTAAGAGTCTCATGCTCTACCGACTGAGCTAGCCGGGCTTGCTTGCTTGAGCTGAAATGTCAAAAATTGCAAAATGGCGCCAGCCTCACCTTTGCCATCCGCACAGAAGAAGGCAATCTTGTATGGCCTGATTTGGCTGGCCACGTTTTTCAGCACCGAGCAACAGGGCAAGGCATTGGTGGTTCAGTGGTAGAATTCTCGCCTGCCACGCGTGAGGCCCGGGTTTGATTCCCGGCCAATGCAAATGCTAGGATTTTGGCACACCTCCACACTTTGCACTTCTCAAGCTTAAGACATCTCTGCAGGCCAGAAGCCATTTAAGGACATTTGCAAGAGTCACCGTGGCACTTGGCCACAGTGCTGGCTGACAGTCAAGAAGAGGGACCCTAGTACCCAGCAAACATGACTCTAAGACACACAAGTTAAAGCAGCCTTGGGACACTTGCGTGCCCAAAGGCCTTGCATGTCTTCTAGCAGTGCCAGTGACGTGCAGCATCTCTCCCTCTCCAGTACTCACCTATTAGGCTTCTTTTTAACTGTCTAGAAAAGCCTCGGAAATGCCAAGTCAGCAGCATCTGCTCATCTGGTGTTGTTTTACATCTTTTTGCCTTGTTGTCTTTGCACTCTACTCAGGGCCTTGCTCAAATTTGGAGCGTTCTCTCTAGGCCCTCATTCATTCTACTTTTGTCCTGAGTTTTCTCACAGTAGATGTTGAGATGTTGTGTCAGCTTACCTACAACTTGCTTTCCCAGCACCTAGCAATTAAGAAAACATACTAAAAGTACAGAAAAAAAAGTAGTAACAAACTTAAGTCAAATGAAAGCAACCACTTTTTTTGCTTGCCGGGACTGAAAGGCTTTTTGGTTTGTAACTTTTGTTGGGAAGTACCTCATCTAAAAACAAGTTAAGGGAAAGAGCAACTTCCTTTTTTTCAATCCTCTCAGCTAAATCTCTGGCCGTGTGCAGAGTGCCCTCCTCATACTGCTATGTGAGCACCTTTGGAGTGCAAAGCCTAATACACACCATACCAATGCCTGTCAGATAGATGGGTCGAACAGATGATTTCCGGCAGGTCCGATCTGATTTCCGATCGTTTTTCTGATGGATTTGCATAGTAGTGATCGGAAATCCGAACGGAAATCCGATCGTGTCTGTCGGAAAGGATCTATCGGCCCATCTATCTGATGGGGAATTGCATGGTGTGCACCAGGCATACGAGAATGAGTATCTTTCAGGTGGTTGTTCCTTGTCAAGTGATTGATTGTAAGTCTCTCCTTGACAAAAGGACTGGAGTAAAGCCAACGGAAATCTGGGAAAAGCAGATAAGAAAAGTAGTATAGGAAAGATGAGTAAGATTGTAAGAAGGAGTGTTTTTCTCTTTCTTGGGGTGGTGAAGCACTTTTGCTGAAAAGTTGTTAAAAGAGGTTGTGTGAGTAAAAGTGAAGGGGAAAGCTGAGATGACATTTTCGTTTGTTAGCAAAGGGAGTGGGGAGTGGCATGTGAAAGAGGAAGTGATGGCCTGGTGATGGTTTGTAATCGTTTTGGAGGAGCTCTGCCTAGTAGAAAGTAAAAGGAGAAGCTTTGATCGCCCAACGTGGGGCTCGAACCCACGACCCTGAGATTAAGAGTCTCATGCTCTACCGACTGAGCTAGCCGGGCTTGCTTGCTTGAGCTGAAATGTCAAAAATTGCAAAATGGCGCCAGCCTCACCTTTGCCATCCGCACAGAAGAAGGCAATCTTGTATGGCCTGATTTGGCTGGCCACGTTTTTCAGCACCGAGCAACAGGGCAAGGCATTGGTGGTTCAGTGGTAGAATTCTCGCCTGCCACGCGGGAGGCCTGGGTTTGATTCCTGGCCAATGCAAATGCTAGGATTTTGGCACACCTCCACACTTTGCACGTCTCAAGCTTAAGACATCTCTGCAGGCCAGAAGCCATTTAAGGACATTTGCAAGAGTCACCGTGGCACTTGGCCACAGTGCTGGCTGACAGTCAAGAAGAGGGACCCTAGTACCCAGCAAACATGACTCTAAGACACACAAGTTAAAGCAGCCTTGGGACACTTGCGTGCCCAAAGGCCTTGCATGTCTTCTAGCAGTGCCAGTGACGTGCAGCATCTCTCCCTCTCCAGTACTCACCTATTAGGCTTCTTTTTAACTGTCTAGAAAAGCCTCGGAAATGCCAAGTCAGCAGCATCTGCTCATCTGGTGTTGTTTTACAACTTTTTGCCTTGTTGTCTTTGCACTCTACTCAGGGCCTTGCTCAAATTTGGAGCGTTCTCTCTAGGCCCTCATTCATTCTACTTTTGTCCTGAGTTTTCTCACAGTAGATGTTGAGATGTTGTGTCAGCTTACCTACAACTTGCTTTCCCAGCACCTAGCAATTAAGAAAACATACTAAAAGTACAGAAAAAAAAGTAGTAACAAACTTAAGTCAAATGAAAGCAACCACTTTTTTTGCTTGCCGGGACTGAAAGGCTTTTTGGTTTGTAACTTTTGTTGGGAAGTACCTCATCTAAAAACAAGTTAAGGGAAAGAGCAACTTCCTTTTTTTCAATCCTCTCAGCTAAATCTCTGGCCGTGTGCAGAGTGCCCTCCTCATACTGCTATGTGAGCACCTTTGGAGTGCAAAGCCTAATACACACCATACCAATGCCTGTCAGATAGATGGGTCGAACAGATGATTTCCGGCAGGTCCGATCTGATTTCCGATCGTTTTTCTGATGGATTTGCATAGTAGTGATCGGAAATCCGAACGGAAATCCGATCGTGTCTGTCGGAAAGGATCTATCGGCCCATCTATCTGATGGGGAATTGCATGGTGTGCACCAGGCATACGAGAATGAGTATCTTTCAGGTGGTTGTTCCTTGTCAAGTGATTGATTGTAAGTCTCTCCTTGACAAAAGGACTGGAGTAAAGCCAACGGAAATCTGGGAAAAGCAGATAAGAAAAGTAGTATAGGAAAGATGAGTAAGATTGTAAGAAGGAGTGTTTTTCTCTTTCTTGGGGTGGTGAAGCACTTTTGCTGAAAAGTTGTTAAAAGAGGTTGTGTGAGTAAAAGTGAAGGGGAAAGCTGAGATGACATTTTCGTTTGTTAGCAAAGGGAGTGGGGAGTGGCATGTGAAAGAGGAAGTGATGGCCTGGTGATGGTTTGTAATCGTTTTGGAGGAGCTCTGCCTAGTAGAAAGTAAAAGGAGAAGCTTTGATCGCCCAACGTGGGGCTCGAACCCACGACCGTGAGATTAAGAGTCTCATGCTCTACCGACTGAGCTAGCCGGGCTTGCTTGCTTGAGCTGAAATGTCAAAAATTGCAAAATGGCGCCAGCCTCACCTTTGCCATCCGCACAGAAGAAGGCAATCTTGTATGGCCTGATTTGGCTGGCCACGTTTTTCAGCACCGAGCAACAGGGCAAGGCATTGGTGGTTCAGTGGTAGAATTCTCGCCTGCCACGCGGGAGGCCCGGGTTCGATTCCCGGCCAATGCAAATGCTAGGATTTTGGCACACCTCCACACTTTGCACTTCTCAAGCTTAAGACATCTCTGCAGGCCAGAAGCCATTTAAGGACATTTGCAAGAGTCACCGTGGCACTTGGCCACAGTGCTGGCTGACAGTCGAGAAGAGGGACCCTAGTACCCAGCAAACATGACTCTAAGACACACAAGTTAAAGCAGCCTTGGGACACTTGCGTGCCCAAAGGCCTTGCATGTCTTCTAGCAGTGCCAGTGACGTGCAGCATCTCTCCCTCTCCAGTACTCACCTATTAGGCTTCTTTTTAACTGTCTAGAAAAGCCTCGGAAATGCCAAGTCAGCAGCATCTGCTCATCTGGTGTTGTTTTACAACTTTTTGCCTTGTTGTCTTTGCACTCTACTCAGGGCCTTGCTCAAATTTGGAGCGTTCTCTCTAGGCCCTCATTCATTCTACTTTTGTCCTGAGTTTTCTCACAGTAGATGTTGAGATGTTGTGTCAGCTTACCTACAACTTGCTTTCCCAGCACCTAGCAATTAAGAAAACATACTAAAAGTACAGAAAAAAAAGTAGTAACAAACTTAAGTCAAATGAAAGCAACCACTTTTTTTGCTTGCCGGGACTGAAAGGCTTTTTGGTTTGTAACTTTTGTTGGGAAGTACCTCATCTAAAAACAAGTTAAGGGAAAGAGCAACTTCCTTTTTTTCAATCCTCTCAGCTAAATCTCAGGCCGTGTGCAGAGTGCCCTCCTCATACTGCTATGTGAGCACCTTTGGAGTGCAAAGCCTAATACACACCATACCAATGCCTGTCAGATAGATGGGTCGAACAGATGATTTCCGGCAGGTCCGATCTGATTTCCGATCGTTTTTCTGATGGATTTGCATAGTAGTGATCGGAAATCCGAACGGAAATCCGATCGTGTCTGTCGGAAAGGATCTATCGGCCCATCTATCTGATGGGGAATTGCATGGTGTGCACCAGGCATACGAGAATGAGTATCTTTCAGGTGGTTGTTCCTTGTCAAGTGATTGATTGTAAGTCTCTCCTTGACAAAAGGACTGGAGTAAAGCCAACGGAAATCTGGGAAAAGCAGATAAGAAAAGTAGTATAGGAAAGATGAGTAAGATTGTAAGAAGGAGTGTTTTTCTCTTTCTTGGGGTGGTGAAGCACTTTTGCTGAAAAGTTGTTAAAAGAGGTTGTGTGAGTAAAAGTGAAGGGGAAAGCTGAGATGACATTTTCGTTTGTTAGCAAAGGGAGTGGGGAGTGGCATGTGAAAGAGGAAGTGATGGCCTGGTGATGGTTTGTAATCGTTTTGGAGGAGCTCTGCCTAGTAGAAAGTAAAAGGAGAAGCTTTGATCGCCCAACGTGGGGCTCGAACCCACGACCCTGAGATTAAGAGTCTCATGCTCTACCGACTGAGCTAGCCAGGCTTGCTTGCTTGAGCTGAAATGTCAAAAATTGCAAAATGGCGCCAGCCTCACCTTTGCCATCCGCACAGAAGAAGGCAATCTTGTATGGCCTGATTTGGCTGGCCACGTTTTTCAGCACCGAGCAACAGGGCAAGGCATTGGTGGTTCAGTGGTAGAATTCTCACCTGCCACGCGGGAGGCCCGGGTTCGATTCCCGGCCAATGCAAATGCTAGGATTTTGGCACACCTCCACACTTTGCACTTCTCAAGCTTAAGACATCTCTGCAGGCCAGAAGCCATTTAAGGACATTTGCAAGAGTCACCGTGGCACTTGGCCACAGTGCTGGCTGACAGTCGAGAAGAGGGACCCTAGTACCCAGCAAACATGACTCTAAGACACACAAGTTAAAGCAGCCTTGGGACACTTGCGTGCCAAAAGGCCTTGCATGTCTTCTAGCAGTGCCAGTGACGTGCAGCATCTCTCCCTCTCCAGTACTCACCTATTAGGCTTCTTTTTAACTGTCTAGAAAAGCCTCGGAAATGCCAAGTCAGCAGCATCTGCTCATCTGGTGTTGTTTTACAACTTTTTGCCTTGTTGTCTTTGCACTCTACTCAGGGCCTTGCTCAACTTTGGAGCGTTCTCTCTAGGCCCTCATTCATTCTACTTTTGTCCTGAGTTTTCTCACAGTAGATGTTGAGATGTTGTGTCAGCTTACCTACAACTTGCTTTCCCAGCACCTAGCAATTAAGAAAACATACTAAAAGTACAGAAAAAAAAGTAGTAACAAACTTAAGTCAAATGAAAGCAACCACTTTTTTTGCTTGCCGGGACTGAAAGGCTTTTTGGTTTGTAACTTTTGTTGGGAAGTACCTCATCTAAAAACAAGTTAAGGGAAAGAGCAACTTCCTTTTTTTCAATCCTCTCAGCTAAATCTCAGGCCGTGTGCAGAGTGCCCTCCTCATACTGCTATGTGAGCACCTTTGGAGTGCAAAGCCTAATACACACCATACCAATGCCTGTCAGATAGATGGGTCGAACAGATGATTTCCGGCAGGTCCGATCTGATTTCCGATCGTTTTTCTGATGGATTTGCATAGTAGTGATCGGAAATCCGAACGGAAATCCGATCGTGTCTGTCGGAAAGGATCTATCGGCCCATCTATCTGATGGGGAATTGCATGGTGTGCACCAGGCATACGAGAATGAGTATCTTTCAGGTGGTTGTTCCTTGTCAAGTGATTGATTGTAAGTCTCTCCTTGACAAAAGGACTGGAGTAAAGCCAACGGAAATCTGGGAAAAGCAGATAAGAAAAGTAGTATAGGAAAGATGAGTAAGATTGTAAGAAGGAGTGTTTTTCTCTTTCTTGGGGTGGTGAAGCACTTTTGCTGAAAAGTTGTTAAAAGAGGTTGTGTGAGTAAAAGTGAAGGGGAAAGCTGAGATGACATTTTCGTTTGTTAGCAAAGGGAGTGGGGAGTGGCATGTGAAAGAGGAAGTGATGGCCTGGTGATGGTTTGTAATCGTTTTGGAGGAGCTCTGCCTAGTAGAAAGTAAAAGGAGAAGCTTTGATCGCCCAACTTCTGGCTCGAACCCACGACCCTGAGATTAAGAGTCTCATGCTCTACCGACTGAGCTAGCCGGGCTTGCTTGCTTGAGCTGAAATGTTAAAAATTGCAAAATGGCGCCAGCCTCACCTTTGCCATCCGCACAGAAGAAGGCAATCTTGTATGGCCTGATTTGGCTGGCCACGTTTTTCAGCACCGAGCAACAGGGCAAGGCATTGGTGGTTCAGTGGTAGAATTCTCACCTGCCACGCGGGAGGCCCGGGTTCGATTCCCGGCCAATGCAAATGCTAGGATTTTGGCACACCTCCACACTTTGCACTTCTCAAGCTTAAGACATCTCTGCAGGCCAGAAGCCATTTAAGGACATTTGCAAGAGTCACCGTGGCACTTGGCCACAGTGCTGGCTGACAGTCGAGAAGAGGGACCCTAGTACCCAGCAAACATGACTCTAAGACACACAAGTTAAAGCAGCCTTGGGACACTTGCGTGCCAAAAGGCCTTGCATGTCTTCTAGCAGTGCCAGTGACGTGCAGCATCTCTCCCTCTCCAGTACTCACCTATTAGGCTTCTTTTTAACTGTCTAGAAAAGCCTCGGAAATGCCAAGTCAGCAGCATCTGCTCATCTGGTGTTGTTTTACAACTTTTTGCCTTGTTGTCTTTGCACTCTACTCAGGGCCTTGCTCAACTTTGGAGCGTTCTCTCTAGGCCCTCATTCATTCTACTTTTGTCCTGAGTTTTCTCACAGTAGATGTTGAGATGTTGTGTCAGCTTACCTACAACTTGCTTTCCCAGCACCTAGCAATTAAGAAAACATACTAAAAGTACAGAAAAAAAAGTAGTAACAAACTTAAGTCAAATGAAAGCAACCACTTTTTTTGCTTGCCGGGACTGAAAGGCTTTTTGGTTTGTAACTTTTGTTGGGAAGTACCTCATCTAAAAACAAGTTAAGGGAAAGAGCAACTTCCTTTTTTTCAATCCTCTCAGCTAAATCTCAGGCCGTGTGCAGAGTGCCCTCCTCATACTGCTATGTGAGCACCTTTGGAGTGCAAAGCCTAATACACACCATACCAATGCCTGTCAGATAGATGGGTCGAACAGATGATTTCCGGCAGGTCCGATCTGATTTCCGATCGTTTTTCTGATGGATTTGCATAGTAGTGATCGGAAATCCGAACGGAAATCCGATCGTGTCTGTCGGAAAGGATCTATCGGCCCATCTATCTGATGGGGAATTGCATGGTGTGCACCAGGCATACGAGAATGAGTATCTTTCAGGTGGTTGTTCCTTGTCAAGTGATTGATTGTAAGTCTCTCCTTGACAAAAGGACTGGAGTAAAGCCAACGGAAATCTGGGAAAAGCAGATAAGAAAAGTAGTATAGGAAAGATGAGTAAGATTGTAAGAAGGAGTGTTTTTCTCTTTCTTGGGGTGGTGAAGCACTTTTGCTGAAAAGTTGTTAAAAGAGGTTGTGTGAGTAAAAGTGAAGGGGAAAGCTGAGATGACATTTTCGTTTGTTAGCAAAGGGAGTGGGGAGTGGCATGTGAAAGAGGAAGTGATGGCCTGGTGATGGTTTGTAATCGTTTTGGAGGAGCTCTGCCTAGTAGAAAGTAAAAGGAGAAGCTTTGATCGCCCAACTTCTGGCTCGAACCCACGACCCTGAGATTAAGAGTCTCATGCTCTACCGACTGAGCTAGCCGGGCTTGCTTGCTTGAGCTGAAATGTCAAAAATTGCAAAATGGCGCCAGCCTCACCTTTGCCATCCGCACAGAAGAAGGCAATCTTGTATGGCCTGATTTGGCTGGCCACGTTTTTCAGCACCGAGCAACAGGGCAAGGCATTGGTGGTTCAGTGGTAGAATTCTCACCTGCCACGCGGGAGGCCCGGGTTCGATTCCCGGCCAATGCAAATGCTAGGATTTTGGCACACCTCCACACTTTGCACTTCTCAAGCTTAAGACATCTCTGCAGGCCAGAAGCCATTTAAGGACATTTGCAAGAGTCACCGTGGCACTTGGCCACAGTGCTGGCTGACAGTCGAGAAGAGGGACCCTAGTACCCAGCAAACATGACTCTAAGACACACAAGTTAAAGCAGCCTTGGGACACTTGCGTGCCAAAAGGCCTTGCATGTCTTCTAGCAGTGCCAGTGACGTGCAGCATCTCTCCCTCTCCAGTACTCACCTATTAGGCTTCTTTTTAACTGTCTAGAAAAGCCTCGGAAATGCCAAGTCAGCAGCATCTGCTCATCTGGTGTTGTTTTACAACTTTTTGCCTTGTTGTCTTTGCACTCTACTCAGGGCCTTGCTCAACTTTGGAGCGTTCTCTCTAGGCCCTCATTCATTCTACTTTTGTCCTGAGTTTTCTCACAGTAGATGTTGAGATGTTGTGTCAGCTTACCTACAACTTGCTTTCCCAGCACCTAGCAATTAAGAAAACATACTAAAAGTACAGAAAAAAAAGTAGTAACAAACTTAAGTCAAATGAAAGCAACCACTTTTTTTGCTTGCCGGGACTGAAAGGCTTTTTGGTTTGTAACTTTTGTTGGGAAGTACCTCATCTAAAAACAAGTTAAGGGAAAGAGCAACTTCCTTTTTTTCAATCCTCTCAGCTAAATCTCAGGCCGTGTGCAGAGTGCCCTCCTCATACTGCTATGTGAGCACCTTTGGAGTGCAAAGCCTAATACACACCATACCAATGCCTGTCAGATAGATGGGTCGAACAGATGATTTCCGGCAGGTCCGATCTGATTTCCGATCGTTTTTCTGATGGATTTGCATAGTAGTGATCGGAAATCCGAACGGAAATCCGATCGTGTCTGTCGGAAAGGATCTATCGGCCCATCTATCTGATGGGGAATTGCATGGTGTGCACCAGGCATACGAGAATGAGTATCTTTCAGGTGGTTGTTCCTTGTCAAGTGATTGATTGTAAGTCTCTCCTTGACAAAAGGACTGGAGTAAAGCCAACGGAAATCTGGGAAAAGCAGATAAGAAAAGTAGTATAGGAAAGATGAGTAAGATTGTAAGAAGGAGTGTTTTTCTCTTTCTTGGGGTGGTGAAGCACTTTTGCTGAAAAGTTGTTAAAAGAGGTTGTGTGAGTAAAAGTGAAGGGGAAAGCTGAGATGACATTTTCGTTTGTTAGCAAAGGGAGTGGGGAGTGGCATGTGAAAGAGGAAGTGATGGCCTGGTGATGGTTTGTAATCGTTTTGGAGGAGCTCTGCCTAGTAGAAAGTAAAAGGAGAAGCTTTGATCGCCCAACGTGGGGCTCGAACCCACGACCCTGAGATTAAGAGTCTCATGCTCTACCGACTGAGCTAGCCGGGCTTGCTTGCTTGAGCTGAAATGTCAAAAATTGCAAAATGGCGCCAGCCTCACCTTTGCCATCCGCACAGAAGAAGGCAATCTTGTATGGCCTGATTTGGCTGGCCACGTTTTTCAGCACCGAGCAACAGGGCAAGGCATTGGTGGTTCAGTGGTAGAATTCTCGCCTGCCACGCGGGAGGCCCAGGTTCGATTCCCGGCCAATGCAAATGCTAGGATTTTGGCACACCTCCACACTTTGCACTTCTCAAGCTTAAGACATCTCTGCAGGCCAGAAGCCATTTAAGGACATTTGCAAGAGTCACCGTGGCACTTGGCCACAGTGCTGGCTGACAGTCGAGAAGAGGGACCCTAGTACCCAGCAAACATGACTCTAAGACACACAAGTTAAAGCAGCCTTGGGACACTTGCGTGCCCAAAGGCCTTGCATGTCTTCTAGCAGTGCCAGTGACGTGCAGCATCTCTCCCTCTCCAGTACTCACCTATTAGGCTTCTTTTTAACTGTCTAGAAAAGCCTCGGAAATGCCAAGTCAGCAGCATCTGCTCATCTGGTGTTGTTTTACAACTTTTTGCCTTGTTGTCTTTGCACTCTACTCAGGGCCTTGCTCAAATTTGGAGCGTTCTCTCTAGGCCCTCATTCATTCTACTTTTGTCCTGAGTTTTCTCACAGTAGATGTTGAGATGTTGTGTCAGCTTACCTACAACTTGCTTTCCCAGCACCTAGCAATTAAGAAAACATACTAAAAGTACAGAAAAAAAAGTAGTAACAAACTTAAGTCAAATGAAAGCAACCACTTTTTTTGCTTGCCGGGACTGAAAGGCTTTTTGGTTTGTAACTTTTGTTGGGAAGTACCTCATCTAAAAACAAGTTAAGGGAAAGAGCAACTTCCTTTTTTTCAATCCTCTCAGCTAAATCTCTGGCCGTGTGCAGAGTGCCCTCCTCATACTGCTATGTGAGCACCTTTGGAGTGCAAAGCCTAATACACACCATACCAATGCCTGTCAGATAGATGGGTCGAACAGATGATTTCCGGCAGGTCCGATCTGATTTCCGATCGTTTTTCTGATGGATTTGCATAGTAGTGATCGGAAATCCGAACGGAAATCCGATCGTGTCTGTCGGAAAGGATCTATCGGCCCATCTATCTGATGGGGAATTGCATGGTGTGCACCAGGCATACGAGAATGAGTATCTTTCAGGTGGTTGTTCCTTGTCAAGTGATTGATTGTAAGTCTCTCCTTGACAAAAGGACTGGAGTAAAGCCAACGGAAATCTGGGAAAAGCAGATAAGAAAAGTAGTATAGGAAAGATGAGTAAGATTGTAAGAAGGAGTGTTTTTCTCTTTCTTGGGGTGGTGAAGCACTTTTGCTGAAAAGTTGTTAAAAGAGGTTGTGTGAGTAAAAGTGAAGGGGAAAGCTGAGATGACATTTTCGTTTGTTAGCAAAGGGAGTGGGGAGTGGCATGTGAAAGAGGAAGTGATGGCCTGGTGATGGTTTGTAATCGTTTTGGAGGAGCTCTGCCTAGTAGAAAGTAAAAGGAGAAGCTTTGATCGCCCAACGTGGGGCTCGAACCCACGACCCTGAGATTAAGAGTCTCATGCTCTACCGACTGAGCTAGCCAGGCTTGCTTGCTTGAGCTGAAATGTCAAAAATTGCAAAATGGCGCCAGCCTCACCTTTGCCATCCGCACAGAAGAAGGCAATCTTGTATGGCCTGATTTGGCTGGCCACGTTTTTCAGCACCGAGCAACAGGGCAAGGCATTGGTGGTTCAGTGGTAGAATTCTCACCTGCCACGCGGGAGGCCCGGGTTCGATTCCCGGCCAATGCAAATGCTAGGATTTTGGCACACCTCCACACTTTGCACTTCTCAAGCTTAAGACATCTCTGCAGGCCAGAAGCCATTTAAGGACATTTGCAAGAGTCACCGTGGCACTTGGCCACAGTGCTGGCTGACAGTCGAGAAGAGGGACCCTAGTACCCAGCAAACATGACTCTAAGACACACAAGTTAAAGCAGCCTTGGGACACTTGCGTGCCAAAAGGCCTTGCATGTCTTCTAGCAGTGCCAGTGACGTGCAGCATCTCTCCCTCTCCAGTACTCACCTATTAGGCTTCTTTTTAACTGTCTAGAAAAGCCTCGGAAATGCCAAGTCAGCAGCATCTGCTCATCTGGTGTTGTTTTACAACTTTTTGCCTTGTTGTCTTTGCACTCTACTCAGGGCCTTGCTCAACTTTGGAGCGTTCTCTCTAGGCCCTCATTCATTCTACTTTTGTCCTGAGTTTTCTCACAGTAGATGTTGAGATGTTGTGTCAGCTTACCTACAACTTGCTTTCCCAGCACCTAGCAATTAAGAAAACATACTAAAAGTACAGAAAAAAAAGTAGTAACAAACTTAAGTCAAATGAAAGCAACCACTTTTTTTGCTTGCCGGGACTGAAAGGCTTTTTGGTTTGTAACTTTTGTTGGGAAGTACCTCATCTAAAAACAAGTTAAGGGAAAGAGCAACTTCCTTTTTTTCAATCCTCTCAGCTAAATCTCAGGCCGTGTGCAGAGTGCCCTCCTCATACTGCTATGTGAGCACCTTTGGAGTGCAAAGCCTAATACACACCATACCAATGCCTGTCAGATAGATGGGTCGAACAGATGATTTCCGGCAGGTCCGATCTGATTTCCGATCGTTTTTCTGATGGATTTGCATAGTAGTGATCGGAAATCCGAACGGAAATCCGATCGTGTCTGTCGGAAAGGATCTATCGGCCCATCTATCTGATGGGGAATTGCATGGTGTGCACCAGGCATACGAGAATGAGTATCTTTCAGGTGGTTGTTCCTTGTCAAGTGATTGATTGTAAGTCTCTCCTTGACAAAAGGACTGGAGTAAAGCCAACGGAAATCTGGGAAAAGCAGATAAGAAAAGTAGTATAGGAAAGATGAGTAAGATTGTAAGAAGGAGTGTTTTTCTCTTTCTTGGGGTGGTGAAGCACTTTTGCTGAAAAGTTGTTAAAAGAGGTTGTGTGAGTAAAAGTGAAGGGGAAAGCTGAGATGACATTTTCGTTTGTTAGCAAAGGGAGTGGGGAGTGGCATGTGAAAGAGGAAGTGATGGCCTGGTGATGGTTTGTAATCGTTTTGGAGGAGCTCTGCCTAGTAGAAAGTAAAAGGAGAAGCTTTGATCGCCCAACTTCTGGCTCGAACCCACGACCCTGAGATTAAGAGTCTCATGCTCTACCGACTGAGCTAGCCGGGCTTGCTTGCTTGAGCTGAAATGTCAAAAATTGCAAAATGGCGCCAGCCTCACCTTTGCCATCCGCACAGAAGAAGGCAATCTTGTATGGCCTGATTTGGCTGGCCACGTTTTTCAGCACCGAGCAACAGGGCAAGGCATTGGTGGTTCAGTGGTAGAATTCTCGCCTGCCACGCGGGAGGCCCAGGTTCGATTCCCGGCCAATGCAAATGCTAGGATTTTGGCACACCTCCACACTTTGCACTTCTCAAGCTTAAGACATCTCTGCAGGCCAGAAGCCATTTAAGGACATTTGCAAGAGTCACCGTGGCACTTGGCCACAGTGCTGGCTGACAGTCGAGAAGAGGGACCCTAGTACCCAGCAAACATGACTCTAAGACACACAAGTTAAAGCAGCCTTGGGACACTTGCGTGCCCAAAGGCCTTGCATGTCTTCTAGCAGTGCCAGTGACGTGCAGCATCTCTCCCTCTCCAGTACTCACCTATTAGGCTTCTTTTTAACTGTCTAGAAAAGCCTCGGAAATGCCAAGTCAGCAGCATCTGCTCATCTGGTGTTGTTTTACAACTTTTTGCCTTGTTGTCTTTGCACTCTACTCAGGGCCTTGCTCAAATTTGGAGCGTTCTCTCTAGGCCCTCATTCATTCTACTTTTGTCCTGAGTTTTCTCACAGTAGATGTTGAGATGTTGTGTCAGCTTACCTACAACTTGCTTTCCCAGCACCTAGCAATTAAGAAAACATACTAAAAGTACAGAAAAAAAAGTAGTAACAAACTTAAGTCAAATGAAAGCAACCACTTTTTTTGCTTGCCGGGACTGAAAGGCTTTTTGGTTTGTAACTTTTGTTGGGAAGTACCTCATCTAAAAACAAGTTAAGGGAAAGAGCAACTTCCTTTTTTTCAATCCTCTCAGCTAAATCTCTGGCCGTGTGCAGAGTGCCCTCCTCATACTGCTATGTGAGCACCTTTGGAGTGCAAAGCCTAATACACACCATACCAATGCCTGTCAGATAGATGGGTCGAACAGATGATTTCCGGCAGGTCCGATCTGATTTCCGATCGTTTTTCTGATGGATTTGCATAGTAGTGATCGGAAATCCGAACGGAAATCCGATCGTGTCTGTCGGAAAGGATCTATCGGCCCATCTATCTGATGGGGAATTGCATGGTGTGCACCAGGCATACGAGAATGAGTATCTTTCAGGTGGTTGTTCCTTGTCAAGTGATTGATTGTAAGTCTCTCCTTGACAAAAGGACTGGAGTAAAGCCAACGGAAATCTGGGAAAAGCAGATAAGAAAAGTAGTATAGGAAAGATGAGTAAGATTGTAAGAAGGAGTGTTTTTCTCTTTCTTGGGGTGGTGAAGCACTTTTGCTGAAAAGTTGTTAAAAGAGGTTGTGTGAGTAAAAGTGAAGGGGAAAGCTGAGATGACATTTTCGTTTGTTAGCAAAGGGAGTGGGGAGTGGCATGTGAAAGAGGAAGTGATGGCCTGGTGATGGTTTGTAATCGTTTTGGAGGAGCTCTGCCTAGTAGAAAGTAAAAGGAGAAGCTTTGATCGCCCAACGTGGGGCTCGAACCCACGACCCTGAGATTAAGAGTCTCATGCTCTACCGACTGAGCTAGCCGGGCTTGCTTGCTTGAGCTGAAATGTCAAAAATTGCAAAATGGCGCCAGCCTCACCTTTGCCATCCGCACAGAAGAAGGCAATCTTGTATGGCCTGATTTGGCTGGCCACGTTTTTCAGCACCGAGCAACAGGGCAAGGCATTGGTGGTTCAGTGGTAGAATTCTCGCCTGCCACGCGGGAGGCCCGGGTTCGATTCCCGGCCAATGCAAATGCTAGGATTTTGGCACACCTCCACACTTTGCACTTCTCAAGCTTAAGACATCTCTGCAGGCCAGAAGCCATTTAAGGACATTTGCAAGAGTCACCGTGGCACTTGGCCACAGTGCTGGCTGACAGTCGAGAAGAGGGACCCTAGTACCCAGCAAACATGACTCTAAGACACACAAGTTAAAGCAGCCTTGGGACACTTGCGTGCCCAAAGGCCTTGCATGTCTTCTAGCAGTGCCAGTGACGTGCAGCATCTCTCCCTCTCCAGTACTCACCTATTAGGCTTCTTTTTAACTGTCTAGAAAAGCCTCGGAAATGCCAAGTCAGCAGCATCTGCTCATCTGGTGTTGTTTTACAACTTTTTGCCTTGTTGTCTTTGCACTCTACTCAGGGCCTTGCTCAAATTTGGAGCGTTCTCTCTAGGCCCTCATTCATTCTACTTTTGTCCTGAGTTTTCTCACAGTAGATGTTGAGATGTTGTGTCAGCTTACCTACAACTTGCTTTCCCAGCACCTAGCAATTAAGAAAACATACTAAAAGTACAGAAAAAAAAGTAGTAACAAACTTAAGTCAAATGAAAGCAACCACTTTTTTTGCTTGCCGGGACTGAAAGGCTTTTTGGTTTGTAACTTTTGTTGGGAAGTACCTCATCTAAAAACAAGTTAAGGGAAAGAGCAACTTCCTTTTTTTCAATCCTCTCAGCTAAATCTCAGGCCGTGTGCAGAGTGCCCTCCTCATACTGCTATGTGAGCACCTTTGGAGTGCAAAGCCTAATACACACCATACCAATGCCTGTCAGATAGATGGGTCGAACAGATGATTTCCGGCAGGTCCGATCTGATTTCCGATCGTTTTTCTGATGGATTTGCATAGTAGTGATCGGAAATCCGAACGGAAATCCGATCGTGTCTGTCGGAAAGGATCTATCGGCCCATCTATCTGATGGGGAATTGCATGGTGTGCACCAGGCATACGAGAATGAGTATCTTTCAGGTGGTTGTTCCTTGTCAAGTGATTGATTGTAAGTCTCTCCTTGACAAAAGGACTGGAGTAAAGCCAACGGAAATCTGGGAAAAGCAGATAAGAAAAGTAGTATAGGAAAGATGAGTAAGATTGTAAGAAGGAGTGTTTTTCTCTTTCTTGGGGTGGTGAAGCACTTTTGCTGAAAAGTTGTTAAAAGAGGTTGTGTGAGTAAAAGTGAAGGGGAAAGCTGAGATGACATTTTCGTTTGTTAGCAAAGGGAGTGGGGAGTGGCATGTGAAAGAGGAAGTGATGGCCTGGTGATGGTTTGTAATCGTTTTGGAGGAGCTCTGCCTAGTAGAAAGTAAAAGGAGAAGCTTTGATCGCCCAACGTGGGGCTCGAACCCACGACCCGGAGATTAAGAGTCTCATGCTCTACCGACTGAGCTAGCCAGGCTTGCTTGCTTGAGCTGAAATGTCAAAAATTGCAAAATGGCGCCAGCCTCACCTTTGCCATCCGCACAGAAGAAGGCAATCTTGTATGGCCTGATTTGGCTGGCCACGTTTTTCAGCACCGAGTAACAGGGCAAGGCATTGGTGGTTCAGTGGTAGAATTCTCGCCTGCCACGCGGGAGGCCCGGGTTCGATTCCCGGCCAATGCAAATGCTAGGATTTTGGCACACCTCCACACTTTGCACTTCTCAAGCTTAAGACATCTCTGCAGGCCAGAAGCCATTTAAGGACATTTGCAAGAGTCACCGTGGCACTTGGCCACAGTGCTGGCTGACAGTCGAGAAGAGGGACCCTAGTACCCAGCAAACATGACTCTAAGACACACAAGTTAAAGCAGCCTTGGGACACTTGCGTGCCCAAAGGCCTTGCATGTCTTCTAGCAGTGCCAGTGACGTGCAGCATCTCTCCCTCTCCAGTACTCACCTATTAGGCTTCTTTTTAACTGTCTAGAAAAGCCTCGGAAATGCCAAGTCAGCAGCATCTGCTCATCTGGTGTTGTTTTACAACTTTTTGCCTTGTTGTCTTTGCACTCTACTCAGGGCCTTGCTCAACTTTGGAGCGTTCTCTCTAGGCCCTCATTCATTCTACTTTTGTCCTGAGTTTTCTCACAGTAGATGTTGAGATGTTGTGTCAGCTTACCTACAACTTGCTTTCCCAGCACCTAGCAATTAAGAAAACATACTAAAAGTACAGAAAAAAAAGTAGTAACAAACTTAAGTCAAATGAAAGCAACCACTTTTTTTGCTTGCCGGGACTGAAAGGCTTTTTGGTTTGTAACTTTTGTTGGGAAGTACCTCATCTAAAAACAAGTTAAGGGAAAGAGCAACTTCCTTTTTTTCAATCCTCTCAGCTAAATCTCAGGCCGTGTGCAGAGTGCCCTCCTCATACTGCTATGTGAGCACCTTTGGAGTGCAAAGCCTAATACACACCATACCAATGCCTGTCAGATAGATGGGTCGAACAGATGATTTCCGGCAGGTCCGATCTGATTTCCGATCGTTTTTCTGATGGATTTGCATAGTAGTGATCGGAAATCCGAACGGAAATCCGATCGTGTCTGTCGGAAAGGATCTATCGGCCCATCTATCTGATGGGGAATTGCATGGTGTGCACCAGGCATACGAGAATGAGTATCTTTCAGGTGGTTGTTCCTTGTCAAGTGATTGATTGTAAGTCTCTCCTTGACAAAAGGACTGGAGTAAAGCCAACGGAAATCTGGGAAAAGCAGATAAGAAAAGTAGTATAGGAAAGATGAGTAAGATTGTAAGAAGGAGTGTTTTTCTCTTTCTTGGGGTGGTGAAGCACTTTTGCTGAAAAGTTGTTAAAAGAGGTTGTGTGAGTAAAAGTGAAGGGGAAAGCTGAGATGACATTTTCGTTTGTTAGCAAAGGGAGTGGGGAGTGGCATGTGAAAGAGGAAGTGATGGCCTGGTGATGGTTTGTAATCGTTTTGGAGGAGCTCTGCCTAGTAGAAAGTAAAAGGAGAAGCTTTGATCGCCCAACGTGGGGCTCGAACCCACGACCCTGAGATTAAGAGTCTCATGCTCTACCGACTGAGCTAGCCGGGCTTGCTTGCTTGAGCTGAAATGTCAAAAATTGCAAAATGGCGCCAGCCTCACCTTTGCCATCCGCACAGAAGAAGGCAATCTTGTATGGCCTGATTTGGCTGGCCACGTTTTTCAGCACCGAGCAACAGGGCAAGGCATTGGTGGTTCAGTGGTAGAATTCTCGCCTGCCACGCGGGAGACCCGGGTTCGATTCCCGGCCAATGCAAATGCTAGGATTTTGGCACACCTCCACACTTTGCACTTCTCAAGCTTAAGACATCTCTGCAGGCCAGAAGCCATTTAAGGACATTTGCAAGAGTCACCGTGGCACTTGGCCACAGTGCTGGCTGACAGTCGAGAAGAGGGACCCTAGTACCCAGCAAACATGACTCTAAGACACACAAGTTAAAGCAGCCTTGGGACACTTGCGTGCCCAAAGGCCTTGCATGTCTTCTAGCAGTGCCAGTGACGTGCAGAATCTCTCCCTCTCCAGTACTCACCTATTAGGCTTCTTTTTAACTGTCTAGAAAAGCCTCGGAAATGCCAAGTCAGCAGCATCTGCTCATCTGGTGTTGTTTTACAACTTTTTGCCTTGTTGTCTTTGCACTCTACTCAGGGCCTTGCTCAAATTTGGAGCGTTCTCTCTAGGCCCTCATTCATTCTACTTTTGTCCTGAGTTTTCTCACAGTAGATGTTGAGATGTTGTGTCAGCTTACCTACAACTTGCTTTCCCAGCACCTAGCAATTAAGAAAACATACTAAAAGTACAGAAAAAAAAGTAGTAACAAACTTAAGTCAAATGAAAGCAACCACTTTTTTTGCTTGCCGGGACTGAAAGGCTTTTTGGTTTGTAACTTTTGTTGGGAAGTACCTCATCTAAAAACAAGTTAAGGGAAAGAGCAACTTCCTTTTTTTCAATCCTCTCAGCTAAATCTCAGGCCGTGTGCAGAGTGCCCTCCTCATAC
This sequence comes from Hyperolius riggenbachi, assembly GCF_040937935.1. Classification (NCBI taxonomy): domain Eukaryota; kingdom Metazoa; phylum Chordata; class Amphibia; order Anura; family Hyperoliidae; genus Hyperolius; species Hyperolius riggenbachi. The sequence goes on along the minus strand of NC_090649.1, from coordinate 41,639,791 downwards.
TGCTATGTGAGCACCTTTGGAGTGCAAAGCCTAATACACACCATACCAATGCCTGTCAGATAGATGGGTCGAACAGATGATTTCCGGCAGGTCCGATCTGATTTCCGATCGTTTTTCTGATGGATTTGCATAGTAGTGATCGGAAATCCGAACGGAAATCCGATCGTGTCTGTCGGAAAGGATCTATCGGCCCATCTATCTGATGGGGAATTGCATGGTGTGCACCAGGCATACGAGAATGAGTATCTTTCAGGTGGTTGTTCCTTGTCAAGTGATTGATTGTAAGTCTCTCCTTGACAAAAGGACTGGAGTAAAGCCAACGGAAATCTGGGAAAAGCAAATAAGAAAAGTAGTATAGGAAAGATGAGTAAGATTGTAAGAAGGAGTGTTTTTCTCTTTCTTGGGGTGGTGAAGCACTTTTGCTGAAAAGTTGTTAAAAGAGGTTGTGTGAGTAAAAGTGAAGGGGAAAGCTGAGATGACATTTTCGTTTGTTAGCAAAGGGAGTGGGGAGTGGCATGTGAAAGAGGAAGTGATGGCCTGGTGATGGTTTGTAATCGTTTTGGAGGAGCTCTGCCTAGTAGAAAGTAAAAGGAGAAGCTTTGATCGCCCAACGTGGGGCTCGAACCCACAACCCTGAGATTAAGAGTCTCATGCTCTACCGACTGAGCTAGCCGGGCTTGCTTGCTTGAGCTGAAATGTCAAAAATTGCAAAATGGCGCCAGCCTCACCTTTGCCATCCGCACAGAAGAAGGCAATCTTGTATGGCCTGATTTGGCTGGCCACGTTTTTCAGCACCGAGCAACAGGGCAAGGCATTGGTGGTTCAGTGGTAGAATTCTCGCCTGCCACGCGGGAGGCCCGGGTTCGATTCCCGGCCAATGCAAATGCTAGGATTTTGGCACACCTCCACACTTTGCACTTCTCAAGCTTAAGACATCTCTGCAGGCCAGAAGCCATTTAAGGACATTTGCAAGAGTCACCGTGGCACTTGGCCACAGTGCTGGCTGACAGTCGAGAAGAGGGACCCTAGTACCCAGCAAACATGACTCTAAGACACACAAGTTAAAGCAGCCTTGGGACACTTGCGTGCCCAAAGGCCTTGCATGTCTTCTAGCAGTGCCAGTGACGTGCAGCATCTCTCCCTCTCCAGTACTCACCTATTAGGCTTCTTTTTAACTGTCTAGAAAAGCCTCGGAAATGCCAAGTCAGCAGCATCTGCTCATCTGGTGTTGTTTTACAACTTTTTGCCTTGTTGTCTTTGCACTCTACTCAGGGCCTTGCTCAAATTTGGAGCGTTCTCTCTAGGCCCTCATTCATTCTACTTTTGTCCTGAGTTTTCTCACAGTAGATGTTGAGATGTTGTGTCAGCTTACCTACAACTTGCTTTCCCAGCACCTAGCAATTAAGAAAACATACTAAAAGTACAGAAAAAAAAGTAGTAACAAACTTAAGTCAAATGAAAGCAACCACTTTTTTTGCTTGCCGGGACTGAAAGGCTTTTTGGTTTGTAACTTTTGTTGGGAAGTACCTCATCTAAAAACAAGTTAAGGGAAAGAGCAACTTCCTTTTTTTCAATCCTCTCAGCTAAATCTCAGGCCGTGTGCAGAGTGCCCTCCTCATACTGCTATGTGAGCACCTTTGGAGTGCAAAGCCTAATACACACCATACCAATGCCTGTCAGATAGATGGGTCGAACAGATGATTTCCGGCAGGTCCGATCTGATTTCCGATCGTTTTTCTGATGGATTTGCATAGTAGTGATCGGAAATCCGAACGGAAATCCGATCGTGTCTGTCGGAAAAGATCTATCGGCCCATCTATCTGATGGGGAATTGCATGGTGTGCACCAGGCATACGAGAATGAGTATCTTTCAGGTGGTTGTTCCTTGTCAAGTGATTGATTGTAAGTCTCTCCTTGACAAAAGGACTGGAGTAAAGCCAACGGAAATCTGGGAAAAGCAGATAAGAAAAGTAGTATAGGAAAGATGAGTAAGATTGTAAGAAGGAGTGTTTTTCTCTTTCTTGGGGTGGTGAAGCACTTTTGCTGAAAAGTTGTTAAAAGAGGTTGTGTGAGTAAAAGTGAAGGGGAAAGCTGAGATGACATTTTCGTTTGTTAGCAAAGGGAGTGGGGAGTGGCATGTGAAAGAGGAAGTGATGGCCTGGTGATGGTTTGTAATCGTTTTGGAGGAGCTCTGCCTAGTAGAAAGTAAAAGGAGAAGCTTTGATCGCCCAACGTGGGGCTCGAACCCACGACCCTGAGATTAAGAGTCTCATGCTCTACCGACTGAGCTAGCCGGGCTTGCTTGCTTGAGCTGAAATGTCAAAAATTGCAAAATGGCGCCAGCCTCACCTTTGCCATCCGCACAGAAGAAGGCAATCTTGTATGGCCTGATTTGGCTGGCCACGTTTTTCAGCACCGAGCAACAGGGCAAGGCATTGGTGGTTCAGTGGTAGAATTCTCGCCTGCCACGCGGGAGGCCCGGGTTCGATTCCCGGCCAATGCAAATGCTAGGATTTTGGCACACCTCCACACTTTGCACTTCTCAAGCTTAAGACATCTCTGCAGGCCAGAAGCCATTTAAGGACATTTGCAAGAGTCACCGTGGCACTTGGCCACAGTGCTGGCTGACAGTCGAGAAGAGGGACCCTAGTACCCAGCAAACATGACTCTAAGACACACAAGTTAAAGCAGCCTTGGGACACTTGCGTGCCCAAAGGCCTTGCATGTCTTCTAGCAGTGCCAGTGACGTGCAGCATCTCTCCCTCTCCAGTACTCACCTATTAGGCTTCTTTTTAACTGTCTAGAAAAGCCTCGGAAATGCCAAGTCAGCAGCATCTGCTCATCTGGTGTTGTTTTACAACTTTTTGCCTTGTTGTCTTTGCACTCTACTCAGGGCCTTGCTCAAATTTGGAGCGTTCTCTCTAGGCCCTCATTCATTCTACTTTTGTCCTGAGTTTTCTCACAGTAGATGTTGAGATGTTGTGTCAGCTTACCTACAACTTGCTTTCCCAGCACCTAGCAATTAAGAAAACATACTAAAAGTACAGAAAAAAAAGTAGTAACAAACTTAAGTCAAATGAAAGCAACCACTTTTTTTGCTTGCCGGGACTGAAAGGCTTTTTGGTTTGTAACTTTTGTTGGGAAGTACCTCATCTAAAAACAAGTTAAGGGAAAGAGCAACTTCTTTTTTTTCAATCCTCTCAGCTAAATCTCAGGCCGTGTGCAGAGTGCCCTCCTCATACTGCTATGTGAGCACCTTTGGAGTGCAAAGCCTAATACACACCATACCAATGCCTGTCAGATAGATGGGTCGAACAGATGATTTCCGGCAGGTCCGATCTGATTTCCGATCGTTTTTCTGATGGATTTGCATAGTAGTGATCGGAAATCCGAACGGAAATCAGATCGTGTCTGTCGGAAAGGATCTATCGGCCCATCTATCTGATGGGGAATTGCATGGTGTGCACCAGGCATACGAGAATGAGTATCTTTCAGGTGGTTGTTCCTTGTCAAGTGATTGATTGTAAGTCTCTCCTTGACAAAAGGACTGGAGTAAAGCCAACGGAAATCTGGGAAAAGCAGATAAGAAAAGTAGTATAGGAAAGATGAGTAAGATTGTAAGAAGGAGTGTTTTTCTCTTTCTTGGGGTGGTGAAGCACTTTTGCTGAAAAGTTGTTAAAAGAGGTTGTGTGAGTAAAAGTGAAGGGGAAAGCTGAGATGACATTTTCGTTTGTTAGCAAAGGGAGTGGGGAGTGGCATGTGAAAGAGGAAGTGATGGCCTGGTGATGGTTTGTAATCGTTTTGGAGGAGCTCTGCCTAGTAGAAAGTAAAAGGAGAAGCTTTGATCGCCCAACGTGGGGCTCGAACCCACGACCCTGAGATTAAGAGTCTCATGCTCTACCGACTGAGCTAGCCGGGCTTGCTTGCTTGAGCTGAAATGTCAAAAATTGCAAAATGGCGCCAGCCTCACCTTTGCCATCCGCACAGAAGAAGGCAATCTTGTATGGCCTGATTTGGCTGGCCACGTTTTTCAGCACCGAGCAACAGGGCAAGGCATTGGTGGTTCAGTGGTAGAATTCTCGCCTGCCACGCGGGAGGCCCGGGTTCGATTCCCGGCCAATGCAAATGCTAGGATTTTGGCACACCTCCACACTTTGCACTTCTCAAGCTTAAGACATCTCTGCAGGCCAGAAGCCATTTAAGGACATTTGCAAGAGTCACCGTGGCACTTGGCCACAGTGCTGGCTGACAGTCGAGAAGAGGGACCCTAGTACCCAGCAAACATGACTCTAAGACACACAAGTTAAAGCAGCCTTGGGACACTTGCGTGCCCAAAGGCCTTGCATGTCTTCTAGCAGTGCCAGTGACGTGCAGCATCTCTCCCTCTCCAGTACTCACCTATTAGGCTTCTTTTTAACTGTCTAGAAAAGCCTCGGAAATGCCAAGTCAGCAGCATCTGCTCATCTGGTGTTGTTTTACAACTTTTTGCCTTGTTGTCTTTGCACTCTACTCAGGGCCTTGCTCAAATTTGGAGCGTTCTCTCTAGGCCCTCATTCATTCTACTTTTGTCCTGAGTTTTCTCACAGTAGATGTTGAGATGTTGTGTCAGCTTACCTACAACTTGCTTTCCCAGCACCTAGCAATTAAGAAAACATACTAAAAGTACAGAAAAAAAAGTAGTAACAAACTTAAGTCAAATGAAAGCAACCACTTTTTTTGCTTGCCGGGACTGAAAGGCTTTTTGGTTTGTAACTTTTGTTGGGAAGTACCTCATCTAAAAACAAGTTAAGGGAAAGAGCAACTTCCTTTTTTTCAATCCTCTCAGCTAAATCTCAGGCCGTGTGCAGAGTGCCCTCCTCATACTGCTATGTGAGCACCTTTGGAGTGCAAAGCCTAATACACACCATACCAATGCCTGTCAGATAGATGGGTCGAACAGATGATTTCCGGCAGGTCCGATCTGATTTCCGATCGTTTTTCTGATGGATTTGCATAGTAGTGATCGGAAATCCGAACGGAAATCCGATCGTGTCTGTCGGAAAGGATCTATCGGCCCATCTATCTGATGGGGAATTGCATGGTGTGCACCAGGCATACGAGAATGAGTATCTTTCAGGTGGTTGTTCCTTGTCAAGTGATTGATTGTAAGTCTCTCCTTGACAAAAGGACTGGAGTAAAGCCAACGGAAATCTGGGAAAAGCAGATAAGAAAAGTAGTATAGGAAAGATGAGTAAGATTGTAAGAAGGAGTGTTTTTCTCTTTCTTGGGGTGGTGAAGCACTTTTGCTGAAAAGTTGTTAAAAGAGGTTGTGTGAGTAAAAGTGAAGGGGAAAGCTGAGATGACATTTTCGTTTGTTAGCAAAGGGAGTGGGGAGTGGCATGTGAAAGAGGAAGTGATGGCCTGGTGATGGTTTGTAATCGTTTTGGAGGAGCTCTGCCTAGTAGAAAGTAAAAGGAGAAGCTTTGATCGCCCAACGTGGGGCTCGAACCCACGACCCTGAGATTAAGAGTCTCATGCTCTACCGACTGAGCTAGCCGGGCTTGCTTGCTTGAGCTGAAATGTCAAAAATTGCAAAATGGCGCCAGCCTCACCTTTGCCATCCGCACAGAAGAAGGCAATCTTGTATGGCCTGATTTGGCTGGCCACGTTTTTCAGCACCGAGCAACAGGGCAAGGCATTGGTGGTTCAGTGGTAGAATTCTCGCCTGCCACGCGGGAGGCCCGGGCCCGGCCAATGCAAATGCTAGGATTTTGGCACACCTCCACACTTTGCACTTCTCAAGCTTAAGACATCTCTGCAGGCCAGAAGCCATTTAAGGACATTTGCAAGAGTCACCGTGGCACTTGGCCACAGTGCTGGCTGACAGTCGAGAAGAGGGACCCTAGTACCCAGCAAACATGACTCTAAGACACACAAGTTAAAGCAGCCTTGGGACACTTGCGTGCCCAAAGGCCTTGCATGTCTTCTAGCAGTGCCAGTGACGTGCAGCATCTCTCCCTCTCCAGTACTCACCTATTAGGCTTCTTTTTAACTGTCTAGAAAAGCCTCGGAAATGCCAAGTCAGCAGCATCTGCTCATCTGGTGTGGTTTTACAACTTTTTGCCTTGTTGTCTTTGCACTCTACTCAGGGCCTTGCTCAAATTTGGAGCGTTCTCTCTAGGCCCTCATTCATTCTACTTTTGTCCTGAGTTTTCTCACAGTAGATGTTGAGATGTTGTGTCAGCTTACCTACAACTTGCTTTCCCAGCACCTAGCAATTAAGAAAACATACTAAAAGTACAGAAAAAAAAGTAGTAACAAACTTAAGTCAAATGAAAGCAACCACTTTTTTTGCTTGCCGGGACTGAAAGGCTTTTTGGTTTGTAACTTTTGTTGGGAAGTACCTCATCTAAAAACAAGTTAAGGGAAAGAGCAACTTCCTTTTTTTCAATCCTCTCAGCTAAATCTCAGGCCGTGTGCAGAGTGCCCTCCTCATACTGCTATGTGAGCACCTTTGGAGTGCAAAGCCTAATACACACCATACCACTGCCTGTCAGATAGATGGGTCGAACAGATGATTTCCGGCAGGTCCGATCTGATTTCCGATCGTTTTTCTGATGGATTTGCATAGTAGTGATCGGAAATCCGAACGGAAATCCGATCGTGTCTGTCGGAAAAGATCTATCGGCCCATCTATCTGATGGGGAATTGCATGGTGTGCACCAGGCATACGAGAATGAGTATCTTTCAGGTGGTTGTTCCTTGTCAAGTGATTGATTGTAAGTCTCTCCTTGACAAAAGGACTGGAGTAAAGCCAACGGAAATCTGGGAAAAGCAGATAAGAAAAGTAGTATAGGAAAGATGAGTAAGATTGTAAGAAGGAGTGTTTTTCTCTTTCTTGGGGTGGTGAAGCACTTTTGCTGAAAAGTTGTTAAAAGAGGTTGTGTGAGTAAAAGTGAAGGGGAAAGCTGAGATGACATTTTCGTTTGTTAGCAAAGGGAGTGGGGAGTGGCATGTGAAAGAGGAAGTGATGGCCTGGTGATGGTTTGTAATCGTTTTGGAGGAGCTCTGCCTAGTAGAAAGTAAAAGGAGAAGCTTTGATCGCCCAACGTGGGGCTCGAACCCACGACCCGGAGATTAAGAGTCTCATGCTCTACCGACTGAGCTAGCCAGGCTTGCTTGCTTGAGCTGAAATGTCAAAAATTGCAAAATGGCGCCAGCCTCACCTTTGCCATCCGCACAGAAGAAGGCAATCTTGTATGGCCTGATTTGGCTGGCCACGTTTTTCAGCACCGAGCAACAGGGCAAGGCATTGGTGGTTCAGTGGTAGAATTCTCGCCTGCCACGCGGGAGGCCCGGGTTCGATTCCCGGCCAATGCAAATGCTAGGATTTTGGCACACCTCCACACTTTGCACTTCTCAAGCTTAAGACATCTCTGCAGGCCAGAAGCCATTTAAGGACATTTGCAAGAGTCACCGTGGCACTTGGCCACAGTGCTGGCTGACAGTCGAGAAGAGGGACCCTAGTACCCAGCAAACATGACTCTAAGACACACAAGTTAAAGCAGCCTTGGGACACTTGCGTGCCCAAAGGCCTTGCATGTCTTCTAGCAGTGCCAGTGACGTGCAGCATCTCTCCCTCTCCAGTACTCACCTATTAGGCTTCTTTTTAACTGTCTAGAAAAGCCTCGGAAATGCCAAGTCAGCAGCATCTGCTCATCTGGTGTTGTTTTACAACTTTTTGCCTTGTTGTCTTTGCACTCTACTCAGGGCCTTGCTCAAATTTGGAGCGTTCTCTCTAGGCCCTCATTCATTCTACTTTTGTCCTGAGTTTTCTCACAGTAGATGTTGAGATGTTGTGTCAGCTTACCTACAACTTGCTTTCCCAGCACCTAGCAATTAAGAAAACATACTAAAAGTACAGAAAAAAAAGTAGTAACAAACTTAAGTCAAATGAAAGCAACCACTTTTTTTGCTTGCCGGGACTGAAAGGCTTTTTGGTTTGTAACTTTTGTTGGGAAGTACCTCATCTAAAAACAAGTTAAGGGAAAGAGCAACTTCCTTTTTTTCAATCCTCTCAGCTAAATCTCAGGCCGTGTGCAGAGTGCCCTCCTCATACTGCTATGTGAGCACCTTTGGAGTGCAAAGCCTAATACACACCATACCAATGCCTGTCAGATAGATGGGTCGAACAGATGATTTCCGGCAGGTCCGATCTGATTTCCGATCGTTTTTCTGATGGATTTGCATAGTAGTGATCGGAAATCCGAACGGAAATCCGATCGTGTCTGTCGGAAAGGATCTATCGGCCCATCTATCTGATGGGGAATTGCATGGTGTGCACCAGGCATACGAGAATGAGTATCTTTCAGGTGGTTGTTCCTTGTCAAGTGATTGATTGTAAGTCTCTCCTTGACAAAAGGACTGGAGTAAAGCCAACGGAAATCTGGGAAAAGCAGATAAGAAAAGTAGTATAGGAAAGATGAGTAAGATTGTAAGAAGGAGTGTTTTTCTCTTTCTTGGGGTGGTGAAGCACTTTTGCTGAAAAGTTGTTAAAAGAGGTTGTGTGAGTAAAAGTGAAGGGGAAAGCTGAGATGACATTTTCGTTTGTTAGCAAAGGGAGTGGGGAGTGGCATGTGAAAGAGGAAGTGATGGCCTGGTGATGGTTTGTAATCGTTTTGGAGGAGCTCTGCCTAGTAGAAAGTAAAAGGAGAAGCTTTGATCGCCCAACGTGGGGCTCGAACCCACGACCCTGAGATTAAGAGTCTCATGCTCTACCGACTGAGCTAGCCGGGCTTGCTTGCTTGAGCTGAAATGTCAAAAATTGCAAAATGGCGCCAGCCTCACCTTTGCCATCCGCACAGAAGAAGGCAATCTTGTATGGCCTGATTTGGCTGGCCACGTTTTTCAGCACCGAGCAACAGGGCAAGGCATTGGTGGTTCAGTGGTAGAATTCTCGCCTGCCACGCGGGAGGCCCGGGTTCGATTCCCGGCCAATGCAAATGCTAGGATTTTGGCACACCTCCACACTTTGCACTTCTCAAGCTTAAGACATCTCTGCAGGCCAGAAGCCATTTAAGGACATTTGCAAGAGTCACCGTGGCACTTGGCCACAGTGCTGGCTGACAGTCGAGAAGAGGGACCCTAGTACCCAGCAAACATGACTCTAAGACACACAAGTTAAAGCAGCCTTGGGACACTTGCGTGCCCAAAGGCCTTGCATGTCTTCTAGCAGTGCCAGTGACGTGCAGCATCTCTCCCTCTCCAGTACTCACCTATTAGGCTTCTTTTTAACTGTCTAGAAAAGCCTCGGAAATGCCAAGTCAGCAGCATCTGCTCATCTGGTGTTGTTTTACAACTTTTTGCCTTGTTGTCTTTGCACTCTACTCAGGGCCTTGCTCAAATTTGGAGCGTTCTCTCTAGGCCCTCATTCATTCTACTTTTGTCCTGAGTTTTCTCACAGTAGATGTTGAGATGTTGTGTCAGCTTACCTACAACTTGCTTTCCCAGCACCTAGCAATTAAGAAAACATACTAAAAGTACAGAAAAAAAAGTAGTAACAAACTTAAGTCAAATGAAAGCAACCACTTTTTTTGCTTGCCGGGACTGAAAGGCTTTTTGGTTTGTAACTTTTGTTGGGAAGTACCTCATCTAAAAACAAGTTAAGGGAAAGAGCAACTTCTTTTTTTTCAATCCTCTCAGCTAAATCTCAGGCCGTGTGCAGAGTGCCCTCCTCATACTGCTATGTGAGCACCTTTGGAGTGCAAAGCCTAATACACACCATACCAATGCCTGTCAGATAGATGGGTCGAACAGATGATTTCCGGCAGGTCCGATCTGATTTCCGATCGTTTTTCTGATGGATTTGCATAGTAGTGATCGGAAATCCGAACGGAAATCAGATCGTGTCTGTCGGAAAGGATCTATCGGCCCATCTATCTGATGGGGAATTGCATGGTGTGCACCAGGCATACGAGAATGAGTATCTTTCAGGTGGTTGTTCCTTGTCAAGTGATTGATTGTAAGTCTCTCCTTGACAAAAGGACTGGAGTAAAGCCAACGGAAATCTGGGAAAAGCAGATAAGAAAAGTAGTATAGGAAAGATGAGTAAGATTGTAAGAAGGAGTGTTTTTCTCTTTCTTGGGGTGGTGAAGCACTTTTGCTGAAAAGTTGTTAAAAGAGGTTGTGTGAGTAAAAGTGAAGGGGAAAGCTGAGATGACATTTTCGTTTGTTAGCAAAGGGAGTGGGGAGTGGCATGTGAAAGAGGAAGTGATGGCCTGGTGATGGTTTGTAATCGTTTTGGAGGAGCTCTGCCTAGTAGAAAGTAAAAGGAGAAGCTTTGATCGCCCAACGTGGGGCTCGAACCCACGACCCTGAGATTAAGAGTCTCATGCTCTACCGACTGAGCTAGCCGGGCTTGCTTGCTTGAGCTGAAATGTCAAAAATTGCAAAATGGCGCCAGCCTCACCTTTGCCATCCGCACAGAAGAAGGCAATCTTGTATGGCCTGATTTGGCTGGCCACGTTTTTCAGCACCGAGCAACAGGGCAAGGCATTGGTGGTTCAGTGGTAGAATTCTCGCCTGCCACGCGGGAGGCCCGGGTTCGATTCCCGGCCAATGCAAATGCTAGGATTTTGGCACACCTCCACACTTTGCACTTCTCAAGCTTAAGACATCTCTGCAGGCCAGAAGCCATTTAAGGACATTTGCAAGAGTCACCGTGGCACTTGGCCACAGTGCTGGCTGACAGTCGAGAAGAGGGACCCTAGTACCCAGCAAACATGACTCTAAGACACACAAGTTAAAGCAGCCTTGGGACACTTGCGTGCCCAAAGGCCTTGCATGTCTTCTAGCAGTGCCAGTGACGTGCAGCATCTCTCCCTCTCCAGTACTCACCTATTAGGCTTCTTTTTAACTGTCTAGAAAAGCCTCGGAAATGCCAAGTCAGCAGCATCTGCTCATCTGGTGTTGTTTTACAACTTTTTGCCTTGTTGTCTTTGCACTCTACTCAGGGCCTTGCTCAAATTTGGAGCGTTCTCTCTAGGCCCTCATTCATTCTACTTTTGTCCTGAGTTTTCTCACAGTAGATGTTGAGATGTTGTGTCAGCTTACCTACAACTTGCTTTCCCAGCACCTAGCAATTAAGAAAACATACTAAAAGTACAGAAAAAAAAGTAGTAACAAACTTAAGTCAAATGAAAGCAACCACTTTTTTTGCTTGCCGGGACTGAAAGGCTTTTTGGTTTGTAACTTTTGTTGGGAAGTACCTCATCTAAAAACAAGTTAAGGGAAAGAGCAACTTCCTTTTTTTCAATCCTCTCAGCTAAATCTCAGGCCGTGTGCAGAGTGCCCTCCTCATACTGCTATGTGAGCACCTTTGGAGTGCAAAGCCTAATACACACCATACCAATGCCTGTCAGATAGATGGGTCGAACAGATGATTTCCGGCAGGTCCGATCTGATTTCCGATCGTTTTTCTGATGGATTTGCATAGTAGTGATCGGAAATCCGAACGGAAATCCGATCGTGTCTGTCGGAAAGGATCTATCGGCCCATCTATCTGATGGGGAATTGCATGGTGTGCACCAGGCATACGAGAATGAGTATCTTTCAGGTGGTTGTTCCTTGTCAAGTGATTGATTGTAAGTCTCTCCTTGACAAAAGGACTGGAGTAAAGCCAACGGAAATCTGGGAAAAGCAGATAAGAAAAGTAGTATAGGAAAGATGAGTAAGATTGTAAGAAGGAGTGTTTTTCTCTTTCTTGGGGTGGTGAAGCACTTTTGCTGAAAAGTTGTTAAAAGAGGTTGTGTGAGTAAAAGTGAAGGGGAAAGCTGAGATGACATTTTCGTTTGTTAGCAAAGGGAGTGGGGAGTGGCATGTGAAAGAGGAAGTGATGGCCTGGTGATGGTTTGTAATCGTTTTGGAGGAGCTCTGCCTAGTAGAAAGTAAAAGGAGAAGCTTTGATCGCCCAACGTGGGGCTCGAACCCACGACCCTGAGATTAAGAGTCTCATGCTCTACCGACTGAGCTAGCCGGGCTTGCTTGCTTGAGCTGAAATGTCAAAAATTGCAAAATGGCGCCAGCCTCACCTTTGCCATCCGCACAGAAGAAGGCAATCTTGTATGGCCTGATTTGGCTGGCCACGTTTTTCAGCACCGAGCAACAGGGCAAGGCATTGGTGGTTCAGTGGTAGAATTCTCGCCTGCCACGCGGGAGGCCCGGGTTCGATTCCCGGCCAATGCAAATGCTAGGATTTTGGCACACCTCCACACTTTGCACTTCTCAAGCTTAAGACATCTCTGCAGGCCAGAAGCCATTTAAGGACATTTGCAAGAGTCACCGTGGCACTTGGCCACAGTGCTGGCTGACAGTCGAGAAGAGGGACCCTAGTACCCAGCAAACATGACTCTAAGACACACAAGTTAAAGCAGCCTTGGGACACTTGCGTGCCCAAAGGCCTTGCATGTCTTCTAGCAGTGCCAGTGATGTGCAGCATCTCTCCCTCTCCAGTACTCACCTATTAGGCTTCTTTTTAACTGTCTAGAAAAGCCTCGGAAATGCCAAGTCAGCAGCATCTGCTCATCTGGTGTTGTTTTACAACTTTTTGCCTTGTTGTCTTTGCACTCTACTCAGGGCCTTGCTCAAATTTGGAGCGTTCTCTCTAGGCCCTCATTCATTCTACTTTTGTCCTGAGTTTTCTCACAGTAGATGTTGAGATGTTGTGTCAGCTTACCTACAACTTGCTTTCCCAGCACCTAGCAATTAAGAAAACATACTAAAAGTACAGAAAAAAAAGTAGTAACAAACTTAAGTCAAATGAAAGCAACCACTTTTTTTGCTTGCCGGGACTGAAAGGCTTTTTGGTTTGTAACTTTTGTTGGGAAGTACCTCATCTAAAAACAAGTTAAGGGAAAGAGCAACTTCCTTTTTTTCAATCCTCTCAGCTAAATCTCAGGCCGTGTGCAGAGTGCCCTCCTCATACTGCTATGTGAGCACCTTTGGAGTGCAAAGCCTAATACACACCATACCAATGCCTGTCAGATAGATGGGTCGAACAGATGATTTCCGGCAGGTCTGATCTGATTTCCGATCGTTTTTCTGATGGATTTGCATAGTAGTGATCGGAAATCCGAACGGAAATCCGATCGTGTCTGTCGGAAAGGATCTATCGGCCCATCTATCTGATGGGGAATTGCATGGTGTGCACCAGGCATACGAGAATGAGTATCTTTCAGGTGGTTGTTCCTTGTCAAGTGATTGATTGTAAGTCTCTCCTTGACAAAAGGACTGGAGTAAAGCCAACGGAAATCTGGGAAAAGCAGATAAGAAAAGTAGTATAGGAAAGATGAGTAAGATTGTAAGAAGGAGTGTTTTTCTCTTTCTTGGGGTGGTGAAGCACTTTTGCTGAAAAGTTGTTAAAAGAGGTTGTGTGAGTAAAAGTGAAGGGGAAAGCTGAGATGACATTTTCGTTTGTTAGCAAAGGGAGTGGGGAGTGGCATGTGAAAGAGGAAGTGATGGCCTGGTGATGGTTTGTAATCGTTTTGGAGGAGCTCTGCCTAGTAGAAAGTAAAAGGAGAAGCTTTGATCGCCCAACGTGGGGCTCGAACCCACGACCCTGAGATTAAGAGTCTCATGCTCTACCGACTGAGCTAGCCGGGCTTACTTGCTTGAGCTGAAATGTCAAAAATTGCAAAATGGCGCCAGCCTCACCTTTGCCATCCGCACAGAAGAAGGCAATCTTGTATGGCCTGATTTGGCTGGCCACGTTTTTCAGCACCGAGCAACAGGGCAAGGCATTGGTGGTTCAGTGGTAGAATTCTCGCCTGCCACGCGGGAGGCCCGGGTTCGATTCCCGGCCAATGCAAATGCTAGGATTTTGGAACACCTCCACACTTTGCACTTCTCAAGCTTAAGACATCTCTGCAGGCCAGAAGCCATTTAAGGACATTTGCAAGAGTCACCGTGGCACTTGGCCACAGTGCTGGCTGACAGTCGAGAAGAGGGACCCTAGTACCCAGCAAACATGACTCTAAGACACACAAGTTAAAGCAGCCTTGGGACACTTGCGTGCCCAAAGGCCTTGCATGTCTTCTAGCAGTGCCAGTGACGTGCAGCATCTCTCCCTCTCCAGTACTCACCTATTAGGCTTCTTTTTAACTGTCTAGAAAAGCCTCGGAAATGCCAAGTCAGCAGCATCTGCTCATCTGGTGTTGTTTTACAACTTTTTGCCTTGTTGTCTTTGCACTCTACTCAGGGCCTTGCTCAAATTTGGAGCGTTCTCTCTAGGCCCTCATTCATTCTACTTTTGTCCTGAGTTTTCTCACAGTAGATGTTGAGATGTTGTGTCAGCTTACCTACAACTTGCTTTCCCAGCACCTAGCAATTAAGAAAACATACTAAAAGTACAGAAAAAAAAGTAGTAACAAACTTAAGTCAAATGAAAGCAACCACTTTTTTTGCTTGCCGGGACTGAAAGGCTTTTTGGTTTGTAACTTTTGTTGGGAAGTACCTCATCTAAAAACAAGTTAAGGGAAAGAGCAACTTCCTTTTTTTCAATCCTCTCAGCTAAATCTCAGGCCGTGTGCAGAGTGCCCTCCTCATACTGCTATGTGAGCACCTTTGGAGTGCAAAGCCTAATACACACCATACCAATGCCTGTCAGATAGATGGGTCGAACAGATGATTTCCGGCAGGTCCGATCTGATTTCCGATCGTTTTTCTGATGGATTTGCATAGTAGTGATCGGAAATCCGAACGGAAATCCGATCGTGTCTGTCGGAAAGGATCTATCGGCCCATCTATCTGATGGGGAATTGCATGGTGTGCACCAGGCATACGAGAATGAGTATCTTTCAGGTGGTTGTTCCTTGTCAAGTGATTGATTGTAAGTCTCTCCTTGACAAAAGGACTGGAGTAAAGCCAACGGAAATCTGGGAAAAGCAGATAAGAAATGTAGTATAGGAAAGATGAGTAAGATTGTAAGAAGGAGTGTTTTTCTCTTTCTTGGGGTGGTGAAGCACTTTTGCTGAAAAGTTGTTAAAAGAGGTTGTGTGAGTAAAAGTGAAGGGGAAAGCTGAGATGACATTTTCGTTTGTTAGCAAAGGGAGTGGGGAGTGGCATGTGAAAGAGGAAGTGATGGCCTGGTGATGGTTTGTAATCGTTTTGGAGGAGCTCTGCCTAGTAGAAAGTAAAAGGAGAAGCTTTGATCGCCCAACGTGGGGCTCGAACCCACGACCCTGAGATTAAGAGTCTCATGCTCTACCGACTGAGCTAGCCGGGCTTGCTTGCTTGAGCTGAAATGTCAAAAATTGCAAAATGGCGCCAGCCTCACCTTTGCCATCCGCACAGAAGAAGGCAATCTTGTATGGCCTGATTTGGCTGGCCACGTTTTTCAGCACCGAGCAACAGGGCAAGGCATTGGTGGTTCAGTGGTAGAATTCTCACCTGCCACGTGGGAGGCCCGGGTTCGATTCCCGGCCAATGCAAATGCTAGGATTTTGGCACACCTCCACACTTTGCACTTCTCAAGCTTAAGACATCTCTGCAGGCCAGAAGCCATTTAAGGACATTTGCAAGAGTCACCGTGGCACTTGGCCACAGTGCTGGCTGACAGTCGAGAAGAGGGACCCTAGTACCCAGCAAACATGACTCTAAGACACACAAGTTAAAGCAGCCTTGGGACACTTGCGTGCCCAAAGGCCTTGCATGTCTTCTAGCAGTGCCAGTGACGTGCAGCATCTCTCCCTCTCCAGTACTCACCTATTAGGCTTCTTTTTAACTGTCTAGAAAAGCCTCGGAAATGCCAAGTCAGCAGCATCTGCTCATCTGGTGTTGTTTTACAACTTTTTGCCTTGTTGTCTTTGCACTCTACTCAGGGCCTTGCTCAAATTTGGAGCGTTCTCTCTAGGCCCTCATTCATTCTACTTTTGTCCTGAGTTTTCTCACAGTAGATGTTGAGATGTTGTGTCAGCTTACCTACAACTTGCTTTCCCAGCACCTAGCAATTAAGAAAACATACTAAAAGTACAGAAAAAAAAGTAGTAACAAACTTAAGTCAAATGAAAGCAACCACTTTTTTTGCTTGCCGGGACTGAAAGGCTTTTTGGTTTGTAACTTTTGTTGGGAAGTACCTCATCTAAAAACAAGTTAAGGGAAAGAGCAACTTCCTTTTTTTCAATCCTCTTAGCTAAATCTCAGGCCGTGTGCAGAGTGCCCTCCTCATACTGCTATGTGAGCACCTTTGGAGTGCAAAGCCTAATACACACCATACCAATGCCTGTCAGATAGATGGGTCGAACAGATGATTTCCGGCAGGTCCGATCTGATTTCCGATCGTTTTTCTGATGGATTTGCATAGTAGTGATCGGAAATCCGAACGGAAATCCGATCGTGTCTGTCGGAAAGGATCTATCGGCCCATCTATCTGATGGGGAATTGCATGGTGTGCACCAGGCATACGAGAATGAGTATCTTTCAGGTGGTTGTTCCTTGTCAAGTGATTGATTGTAAGTCTCTCCTTGACAAAAGGACTAGAGTAAAGCCAACGGAAATCTGGGAAAAGCAGATAAGAAAAGTAGTATAGGAAAGATGAGTAAGATTGTAAGAAGGAGTGTTTTTCTCTTTCTTGGGGTGGTGAAGCACTTTTGCTGAAAAGTTGTTAAAAGAGGTTGTGTGAGTAAAAGTGAAGGGGAAAGCTGAGATGACATTTTCGTTTGTTAGCAAAGGGAGTGGGGAGTGGCATGTGAAAGAGGAAGTGATGGCCTGGTGATGGTTTGTAATCGTTTTGGAGGAGCTCTGCCTAGTAGAAAGTAAAAGGAGAAGCTTTGATCGCCCAACGTGGGGCTCGAACCCACGACCCTGAGATTAAGAGTCTCATGCTCTACCGACTGAGCTAGCCGGGCTTGCTTGCTTGAGCTGAAATGTCAAAAATTGCAAAATGGCGCCAGCCTCACCTTTGCCATCCGCACAGAAGAAGGCAATCTTGTATGGCCTGATTTGGCTGGCCACGTTTTTCAGCACCGAGCAACAGGGCAAGGCATTGGTGGTTCAGTGGTAGAATTCTCGCCTGCCATGCGGGAGGCCTGGGTTCGATTCCCGGCCAATGCAAATGCTAGGATTTTGGCACACCTCCACACTTTGCACTTCTCAAGCTTAAGACATCTCTGCAGGCCAGAAGCCATTTAAGGACATTTGCAAGAGTCACCGTGGCACTTGGCCACAGTGCTGGCTGACAGTCGAGAAGAGGGACCCTAGTACCCAGCAAACATGACTCTAAGACACACAAGTTAAAGCAGCCTTGGGACACTTGCGTGCCCAAAGGCCTTGCATGTCTTCTAGCAGTGCCAGTGACGTGCAGCATCTCTCCCTCTCCAGTACTCACCTATTAGGCTTCTTTTTAACTGTCTAGAAAAGCCTCGGAAATGCCAAGTCAGCAGCATCTGCTCATCTGGTGTTGTTTTACAACTTTTTGCCTTGTTGTCTTTGCACTCTACTCAGGGCCTTGCTCAAATTTGGAGCGTTCTCTCTAGGCCCTCATTCATTCTACTTTTGTCCTGAGTTTTCTCACAGTAGATGTTGAGATGTTGTGTCAGCTTACCTACAACTTGCTTTCCCAGCACCTAGCAATTAAGAAAACATACTAAAAGTACAGAAAAAAAAGTAGTAACAAACTTAAGTCAAATGAAAGCAACCACTTTTTTTGCTTGCCGGGACTGAAAGGCTTTTTGGTTTGTAACTTTTGTTGGGAAGTACCTCATCTAAAAACAAGTTAAGGGAAAGAGCAACTTCCTTTTTTTCAATCCTCTCAGCTAAATCTCAGGCCGTGTGCAGAGTGCCCTCCTCATACTGCTATGTGAGCACCTTTGGAGTGCAAAGCCTAATACACACCATACCAATGCCTGTCAGATAGATGGGTCGAACAGATGATTTCCGGCAGGTCCGATCTGATTTCCGATCGTTTTTCTGATGGATTTGCATAGTAGTGATCGGAAATCCGAACGGAAATCCGATCGTGTCTGTCGGAAAGGATCTATCGGCCCATCTATCTGATGGGGAATTGCATGGTGTGCACCAGGCATACGAGAATGAGTATCTTTCAGGTGGTTGTTCCTTGTCAAGTGATTGATTGTAAGTCTCTCCTTGACAAAAGGACTGGAGTAAAGCCAACGGAAATCTGGGAAAAGCAGATAAGAAAAGTAGTATAGGAAAGATGAGTAAGATTGTAAGAAGGAGTGTTTTTCTCTTTCTTGGGGTGGTGAAGCACTTTTGCTGAAAAGTTGTTAAAAGAGGTTGTGTGAGTAAAAGTGAAGGGGAAAGCTGAGATGACATTTTCGTTTGTTAGCAAAGGGAGTGGGGAGTGGCATGTGAAAGAGGAAGTGATGGCCTGGTGATGGTTTGTAATCGTTTTGGAGGAGCTCTGCCTAGTAGAAAGTAAAAGGAGAAGCTTTGATCGCCCAACGTGGGGCTCGAACCCACGACCCTGAGATTAAGAGTCTCATGCTCTACCGACTGAGCTAGCCGGGCTTACTTGCTTGAGCTGAAATGGCAAAAATTGCAAAATGGCGCCAGCCTCACCTTTGCCATCCGCACAGAAGAAGGCAATCTTGTATGGCCTGATTTGGCTGGCCACGTTTTTCAGCACCGAGCAACAGGGCAAGGCATTGGTGGTTCAGTGGTAGAATTCTCGCCTGCCACGCGGGAGGCCCGGGTTCGATTCCCGGCCAATGCAAATGCTAGGATTTTGGAACACCTCCACACTTTGCACTTCTCAAGCTTAAGACATCTCTGCAGGCCAGAAGCCATTTAACCTGCTGAGCGGTCTGGACGAGCTCAGCTCGTCCAACACCGCCAGAGGCTGCCGCTCAAGCCCTGCTGGGCCGATTTGCACGAAATAAAAAGCAGCACACGCAGCCGGCACTTTGCCAGCCGCGTGTGCTGCCTGATCGCCGCTGCAGCGCGGCGATCCGCCGCGTGCAGCGGCGAAAGAGGGTCCCCCCAGCCGCCCGAGCCCAGCGTAGCCGGAACAAACAGTTCCGGCCAGCGCTAAGGGCTGGATCGGAGGCGGCTGACGTCAAGACGTCGGCTGACGTCCATGACGTCACTCCGCTCGTCGCCATGGTGACGAGGGAAGCGAAACACGGAGGGCCGCTCATTGCGGCCTTCCGTGTTATCTCTTGCCGCCGGAGGCGATCGGAAGATCGCCTCCGGAGCGCCCTCTAGTGGGCTTTCATGCAGCCAACTTTCAGTTGGCTGCATGAAATAGTTTTTTTTTTATTTAAAAAAAACCCTCCCGCAGCCACCCTGGCGATTTAATCAGAATGCCAGGGTGGTTAAGGACATTTGCAAGAGTCACCGTGGCACTTGGCCACAGTGCTGGCTGACAGTCGAGAAGAGGGACCCTAGTACCCAGCAAACATGACTCTAAGACACACAAGTTAAAGCAGCCTTGGGACACTTGCGTGCCCAAAGGCCTTGCATGTCTTCTAGCAGTGCCAGTGACGTGCAGCATCTCTCCCTCTCCAGTACTCACCTATTAGGCTTCTTTTTAACTGTCTAGAAAAGCCTCGGAAATGCCAAGTCAGCAGCATCTGCTCATCTGGTGTTGTTTTACAACTTTTTGCCTTGTTGTCTTTGCACTCTACTCAGGGCCTTGCTCAAATTTGGAGCGTTCTCTCTAGGCCCTCATTCATTCTACTTTTGTCCTGAGTTTTCTCACAGTAGATGTTGAGATGTTGTGTCAGCTTACCTACAACTTGCTTTCCCAGCACCTAGCAATTAAGAAAACATACTAAAAGTACAGAAAAAAAAGTAGTAACAAACTTAAGTCAAATGAAAGCAACCACTTTTTTTGCTTGCCGGGACTGAAAGGCTTTTTGGTTTGTAACTTTTGTTGGGAAGTACCTCATCTAAAAACAAGTTAAGGGAAAGAGCAACTTCCTTTTTTTCAATCCTCTCAGCTAAATCTCAGGCCGTGTGCAGAGTGCCCTCCTCATACTGCTATGTGAGCACCTTTGGAGTGCAAAGCCTAATACACACCATACCAATGCCTGTCAGATAGATGGGTCGAACAGATGATTTCCGGCAGGTCCGATCTGATTTCCGATCGTTTTTCTGATGGATTTGCATAGTAGTGATCGGAAATCCGAACGGAAATCCGATCGTGTCTGTCGGAAAGGATCTATCGGCCCATCTATCTGATGGGGAATTGCATGGTGTGCACCAGGCATACGAGAATGAGTATCTTTCAGGTGGTTGTTCCTTGTCAAGTGATTGATTGTAAGTCTCTCCTTGACAAAAGGACTGGAGTAAAGCCAACGGAAATCTGGGAAAAGCAGATAAGAAATGTAGTATAGGAAAGATGAGTAAGATTGTAAGAAGGAGTGTTTTTCTCTTTCTTGGGGTGGTGAAGCACTTTTGCTGAAAAGTTGTTAAAAGAGGTTGTGTGAGTAAAAGTGAAGGGGAAAGCTGAGATGACATTTTCGTTTGTTAGCAAAGGGAGTGGGGAGTGGCATGTGAAAGAGGAAGTGATGGCCTGGTGATGGTTTGTAATCGTTTTGGAGGAGCTCTGCCTAGTAGAAAGTAAAAGGAGAAGCTTTGATCGCCCAACGTGGGGCTCGAACCCACGACCCTGAGATTAAGAGTCTCATGCTCTACCGACTGAGCTAGCCGGGCTTGCTTGCTTGAGCTGAAATGTCAAAAATTGCAAAATGGCGCCAGCCTCACCTTTGCCATCCGCACAGAAGAAGGCAATCTTGTATGGCCTGATTTGGCTGGCCACGTTTTTCAGCACCGAGCAACAGGGCAAGGCATTGGTGGTTCAGTGGTAGAATTCTCACCTGCCACGTGGGAGGCCCGGGTTCGATTCCCGGCCAATGCAAATGCTAGGATTTTGGCACACCTCCACACTTTGCACTTCTCAAGCTTAAGACATCTCTGCAGGCCAGAAGCCATTTAAGGACATTTGCAAGAGTCACCGTGGCACTTGGCCACAGTGCTGGCTGACAGTCGAGAAGAGGGACCCTAGTACCCAGCAAACATGACTCTAAGACACACAAGTTAAAGCAGCCTTGGGACACTTGCGTGCCCAAAGGCCTTGCATGTCTTCTAGCAGTGCCAGTGACGTGCAGCATCTCTCCCTCTCCAGTACTCACCTATTAGGCTTCTTTTTAACTGTCTAGAAAAGCCTCGGAAATGCCAAGTCAGCAGCATCTGCTCATCTGGTGTTGTTTTACAACTTTTTGCCTTGTTGTCTTTGCACTCTACTCAGGGCCTTGCTCAAATTTGGAGCGTTCTCTCTAGGCCCTCATTCATTCTACTTTTGTCCTGAGTTTTCTCACAGTAGATGTTGAGATGTTGTGTCAGCTTACCTACAACTTGCTTTCCCAGCACCTAGCAATTAAGAAAACATACTAAAAGTACAGAAAAAAAAGTAGTAACAAACTTAAGTCAAATGAAAGCAACCACTTTTTTTGCTTGCCGGGACTGAAAGGCTTTTTGGTTTGTAACTTTTGTTGGGAAGTACCTCATCTAAAAACAAGTTAAGGGAAAGAGCAACTTCCTTTTTTTCAATCCTCTCAGCTAAATCTCAGGCCGTGTGCAGAGTGCCCTCCTCATACTGCTATGTGAGCACCTTTGGAGTGCAAAGCCTAATACACACCATACCAATGCCTGTCAGATAGATGGGTCGAACAGATGATTTCCGGCAGGTCCGATCTGATTTCCGATCGTTTTTCTGATGGATTTGCATAGTAGTGATCGGAAATCCGAACGGAAATCCGATCGTGTCTGTCGGAAAGGATCTATCGGCCCATCTATCTGATGGGGAATTGCATGGTGTGCACCAGGCATACGAGAATGAGTATCTTTCAGGTGGTTGTTCCTTGTCAAGTGATTGATTGTAAGTCTCTCCTTGACAAAAGGACTGGAGTAAAGCCAACGGAAATCTGGGAAAAGCAGATAAGAAAAGTAGTATAGGAAAGATGAGTAAGATTGTAAGAAGGAGTGTTTTTCTCTTTCTTGGGGTGGTGAAGCACTTTTGCTGAAAAGTTGTTAAAAGAGGTTGTGTGAGTAAAAGTGAAGGGGAAAGCTGAGATGACATTTTCGTTTGTTAGCAAAGGGAGTGGGGAGTGGCATGTGAAAGAGGAAGTGATGGCCTGGTGATGGTTTGTAATCGTTTTGGAGGAGCTCTGCCTAGTAGAAAGTAAAAGGAGAAGCTTTGATCGCCCAACGTGGGGCTCGAACCCACGACCCTGAGATTAAGAGTCTCATGCTCTACCGACTGAGCTAGCCGGGCTTGCTTGCTTGAGCTGAAATGTCAAAAATTGCAAAATGGCGCCAGCCTCACCTTTGCCATCCGCACAGAAGAAGGCAATCTTGTATGGCCTGATTTGGCTGGCCACGTTTTTCAGCACCGAGCAACAGGGCAAGGCATTGGTGGTTCAGTGGTAGAATTCTCGCCTGCCATGCGGGAGGCCTGGGTTCGATTCCTGGCCAATGCAAATGCTAGGATTTTGGCACACCTCCACACTTTGCACTTCTCAAGCTTAAGACATCTCTGCAGGCCAAAAGCCATTTAAGGACATTTGCAAGAGTCACCGTGGCACTTGGCCACAGTGCTGGCTGACAGTCGAGAAGAGGGACCCTAGTACCCAGCAAACATGACTCTAAGACACACAAGTTAAAGCAGCCTTGGGACACTTGCGTGCCCAAAGGCCTTGCATGTCTTCTAGCAGTGCCAGTGACGTGCAGCATCTCTCCCTCTCCAGTACTCACCTATTAGGCTTCTTTTTAACTGTCTAGAAAAGCCTCGGAAATGCCAAGTCAGCAGCATCTGCTCATCTGGTGTTGTTTTACAACTTTTTGCCTTGTTGTCTTTGCACTCTACTCAGGGCCTTGCTCAAATTTGGAGCGTTCTCTCTAGGCCCTCATTCATTCTACTTTTGTCCTGAGTTTTCTCACAGTAGATGTTGAGATGTTGTGTCAGCTTACCTACAACTTGCTTTCCCAGCACCTAGCAATTAAGAAAACATACTAAAAGTACAGAAAAAAAAGTAGTAACAAACTTAAGTCAAATGAAAGCAACCACTTTTTTTGCTTGCCGGGACTGAAAGGCTTTTTGGTTTGTAACTTTTGTTGGGAAGTACCTCATCTAAAAACAAGTTAAGGGAAAGAGCAACTTCCTTTTTTTCAATCCTCTCAGCTAAATCTCAGGCCGTGTGCAGAGTGCCCTCCTCATACTGCTATGTGAGCACCTTTGGAGTGCAAAGCCTAATACACACCATACCAATGCCTGTCAGATAGATGGGTCGAACAGATGATTTCCGGCAGGTCCGATCTGATTTCCGATCGTTTTTCTGATGGATTTGCATAGTAGTGATCGGAAATCCGAACGGAAATCCGATCGTGTCTGTCGGAAAGGATCTATCGGCCCATCTATCTGATGGGGAATTGCATGGTGTGCACCAGGCATACGAGAATGAGTATCTTTCAGGTGGTTGTTCCTTGTCAAGTGATTGATTGTAAGTCTCTCCTTGACAAAAGGACTGGAGTAAAGCCAACGGAAATCTGGGAAAAGCAGATAAGAAATGTAGTATAGGAAAGATGAGTAAGATTGTAAGAAGGAGTGTTTTTCTCTTTCTTGGGGTGGTGAAGCACTTTTGCTGAAAAGTTGTTAAAAGAGGTTGTGTGAGTAAAAGTGAAGGGGAAAGCTGAGATGACATTTTCGTTTGTTAGCAAAGGGAGTGGGGAGTGGCATGTGAAAGAGGAAGTGATGGCCTGGTGATGGTTTGTAATCGTTTTGGAGGAGCTCTGCCTAGTAGAAAGTAAAAGGAGAAGCTTTGATCGCCCAACGTGGGGCTCGAACCCACGACCCTGAGATTAAGAGTCTCATGCTCTACCGACTGAGCTAGCCGGGCTTGCTTGCTTGAGCTGAAATGTCAAAAATTGCAAAATGGCGCCAGCCTCACCTTTGCCATCCGCACAGAAGAAGGCAATCTTGTATGGCCTGATTTGGCTGGCCACGTTTTTCAGCACCGAGCAACAGGGCAAGGCATTGGTGGTTCAGTGGTAGAATTCTCACCTGCCACGTGGGAGGCCCGGGTTCGATTCCCGGCCAATGCAAATGCTAGGATTTTGGCACACCTCCACACTTTGCACTTCTCAAGCTTAAGACATCTCTGCAGGCCAGAAGCCATTTAAGGACATTTGCAAGAGTCACCGTGGCACTTGGCCACAGTGCTGGCTGACAGTCGAGAAGAGGGACCCTAGTACCCAGCAAACATGACTCTAAGACACACAAGTTAAAGCAGCCTTGGGACACTTGCGTGCCCAAAGGCCTTGCATGTCTTCTAGCAGTGCCAGTGACGTGCAGCATCTCTCCCTCTCCAGTACTCACCTATTAGGCTTCTTTTTAACTGTCTAGAAAAGCCTCGGAAATGCCAAGTCAGCAGCATCTGCTCATCTGGTGTTGTTTTACAACTTTTTGCCTTGTTGTCTTTGCACTCTACTCAGGGCCTTGCTCAAATTTGGAGCGTTCTCTCTAGGCCCTCATTCATTCTACTTTTGTCCTGAGTTTTCTCACAGTAGATGTTGAGATGTTGTGTCAGCTTACCTACAACTTGCTTTCCCAGCACCTAGCAATTAAGAAAACATACTAAAAGTACAGAAAAAAAAGTAGTAACAAACTTAAGTCAAATGAAAGCAACCACTTTTTTTGCTTGCCGGGACTGAAAGGCTTTTTGGTTTGTAACTTTTGTTGGGAAGTACCTCATCTAAAAACAAGTTAAGGGAAAGAGCAACTTCCTTTTTTTCAATCCTCTCAGCTAAATCTCAGGCCGTGTGCAGAGTGCCCTCCTCATACTGCTATGTGAGCACCTTTGGAGTGCAAAGCCTAATACACACCATACCAATGCCTGTCAGATAGATGGGTCGAACAGATGATTTCCGGCAGGTCCGATCTGATTTCCGATCGTTTTTCTGATGGATTTGCATAGTAGTGATCGGAAATCCGAACGGAAATCCGATCGTGTCTGTCGGAAAGGATCTATCGGCCCATCTATCTGATGGGGAATTGCATGGTGTGCACCAGGCATACGAGAATGAGTATCTTTCAGGTGGTTGTTCCTTGTCAAGTGATTGATTGTAAGTCTCTCCTTGACAAAAGGACTGGAGTAAAGCCAACGGAAATCTGGGAAAAGCAGATAAGAAATGTAGTATAGGAAAGATGAGTAAGATTGTAAGAAGGAGTGTTTTTCTCTTTCTTGGGGTGGTGAAGCACTTTTGCTGAAAAGTTGTTAAAAGAGGTTGTGTGAGTAAAAGTGAAGGGGAAAGCTGAGATGACATTTTCGTTTGTTAGCAAAGGGAGTGGGGAGTGGCATGTGAAAGAGGAAGTGATGGCCTGGTGATGGTTTGTAATCGTTTTGGAGGAGCTCTGCCTAGTAGAAAGTAAAAGGAGAAGCTTTGATCGCCCAACGTGGGGCTCGAACCCACGACCCTGAGATTAAGAGTCTCATGCTCTACCGACTGAGCTAGCCGGGCTTGCTTGCTTGAGCTGAAATGTCAAAAATTGCAAAATGGCGCCAGCCTCACCTTTGCCATCCGCACAGAAGAAGGCAATCTTGTATGGCCTGATTTGGCTGGCCACGTTTTTCAGCACCGAGCAACAGGGCAAGGCATTGGTGGTTCAGTGGTAGAATTCTCACCTGCCACGTGGGAGGCCCGGGTTCGATTCCCGGCCAATGCAAATGCTAGGATTTTGGCACACCTCCACACTTTGCACTTCTCAAGCTTAAGACATCTCTGCAGGCCAGAAGCCATTTAAGGACATTTGCAAGAGTCACCGTGGCACTTGGCCACAGTGCTGGCTGACAGTCGAGAAGAGGGACCCTAGTACCCAGCAAACATGACTCTAAGACACACAAGTTAAAGCAGCCTTGGGACACTTGCGTGCCCAAAGGCCTTGCATGTCTTCTAGCAGTGCCAGTGACGTGCAGCATCTCTCCCTCTCCAGTACTCACCTATTAGGCTTCTTTTTAACTGTCTAGAAAAGCCTCGGAAATGCCAAGTCAGCAGCATCTGCTCATCTGGTGTTGTTTTACAACTTTTTGCCTTGTTGTCTTTGCACTCTACTCAGGGCCTTGCTCAAATTTGGAGCGTTCTCTCTAGGCCCTCATTCATTCTACTTTTGTCCTGAGTTTTCTCACAGTAGATGTTGAGATGTTGTGTCAGCTTACCTACAACTTGCTTTCCCAGCACCTAGCAATTAAGAAAACATACTAAAAGTACAGAAAAAAAAGTAGTAACAAACTTAAGTCAAATGAAAGCAACCACTTTTTTTGCTTGCCGGGACTGAAAGGCTTTTTGGTTTGTAACTTTTGTTGGGAAGTACCTCATCTAAAAACAAGTTAAGGGAAAGAGCAACTTCCTTTTTTTCAATCCTCTCAGCTAAATCTCAGGCCGTGTGCAGAGTGCCCTCCTCATACTGCTATGTGAGCACCTTTGGAGTGCAAAGCCTAATACACACCATACCAATGCCTGTCAGATAGATGGGTCGAACAGATGATTTCCGGCAGGTCCGATCTGATTTCCGATCGTTTTTCTGATGGATTTGCATAGTAGTGATCGGAAATCCGAACGGAAATCCGATCGTGTCTGTCGGAAAGGATCTATCGGCCCATCTATCTGATGGGGAATTGCATGGTGTGCACCAGGCATACGAGAATGAGTATCTTTCAGGTGGTTGTTCCTTGTCAAGTGATTGATTGTAAGTCTCTCCTTGACAAAAGGACTGGAGTAAAGCCAACGGAAATCTGGGAAAAGCAGATAAGAAAAGTAGTATAGGAAAGATGAGTAAGATTGTAAGAAGGAGTGTTTTTCTCTTTCTTGGGGTGGTGAAGCACTTTTGCTGAAAAGTTGTTAAAAGAGGTTGTGTGAGTAAAAGTGAAGGGGAAAGCTGAGATGACATTTTCGTTTGTTAGCAAAGGGAGTGGGGAGTGGCATGTGAAAGAGGAAGTGATGGCCTGGTGATGGTTTGTAATCGTTTTGGAGGAGCTCTGCCTAGTAGAAAGTAAAAGGAGAAGCTTTGATCGCCCAACGTGGGGCTCGAACCCACGACCCTGAGATTAAGAGTCTCATGCTCTACCGACTGAGCTAGCCGGGCTTGCTTGCTTGAGCTGAAATGTCAAAAATTGCAAAATGGCGCCAGCCTCACCTTTGCCATCCGCACAGAAGAAGGCAATCTTGTATGGCCTGATTTGGCTGGCCACGTTTTTCAGCACCGAGCAACAGGGCAAGGCATTGGTGGTTCAGTGGTAGAATTCTCGCCTGCCATGCGGGAGGCCTGGGTTCGATTCCCGGCCAATGCAAATGCTAGGATTTTGGCACACCTCCACACTTTGCACTTCTCAAGCTTAAGACATCTCTGCAGGCCAGAAGCCATTTAAGGACATTTGCAAGAGTCACCGTGGCACTTGGCCACAGTGCTGGCTGACAGTCGAGAAGAGGGACCCTAGTACCCAGCAAACATGACTCTAAGACACACAAGTTAAAGCAGCCTTGGGACACTTGCGTGCCCAAAGGCCTTGCATGTCTTCTAGCAGTGCCAGTGACGTGCAGCATCTCTCCCTCTCCAGTACTCACCTATTAGGCTTCTTTTTAACTGTCTAGAAAAGCCTCGGAAATGCCAAGTCAGCAGCATCTGCTCATCTGGTGTTGTTTTACAACTTTTTGCCTTGTTGTCTTTGCACTCTACTCAGGGCCTTGCTCAAATTTGGAGCGTTCTCTCTAGGCCCTCATTCATTCTACTTTTGTCCTGAGTTTTCTCACAGTAGATGTTGAGATGTTGTGTCAGCTTACCTACAACTTGCTTTCCCAGCACCTAGCAATTAAGAAAACATACTAAAAGTACAGAAAAAAAAGTAGTAACAAACTTAAGTCAAATGAAAGCAACCACTTTTTTTGCTTGCCGGGACTGAAAGGCTTTTTGGTTTGTAACTTTTGTTGGGAAGTACCTCATCTAAAAACAAGTTAAGGGAAAGAGCAACTTCCTTTTTTTCAATCCTCTCAGCTAAATCTCAGGCCGTGTGCAGAGTGCCCTCCTCATACTGCTATGTGAGCACCTTTGGAGTGCAAAGCCTAATACACACCATACCAATGCCTGTCAGATAGATGGGTCGAACAGATGATTTCCGGCAGGTCCGATCTGATTTCCGATCGTTTTTCTGATGGATTTGCATAGTAGTGATCGGAAATCCGAACGGAAATCCGATCGTGTCTGTCGGAAAGGATCTATCGGCCCATCTATCTGATGGGGAATTGCATGGTGTGCACCAGGCATACGAGAATGAGTATCTTTCAGGTGGTTGTTCCTTGTCAAGTGATTGATTGTAAGTCTCTCCTTGACAAAAGGACTGGAGTAAAGCCAACGGAAATCTGGGAAAAGCAGATAAGAAAAGTAGTATAGGAAAGATGAGTAAGATTGTAAGAAGGAGTGTTTTTCTCTTTCTTGGGGTGGTGAAGCACTTTTGCTGAAAAGTTGTTAAAAGAGGTTGTGTGAGTAAAAGTGAAGGGGAAAGCTGAGATGACATTTTCGTTTGTTAGCAAAGGGAGTGGGGAGTGGCATGTGAAAGAGGAAGTGATGGCCTGGTGATGGTTTGTAATCGTTTTGGAGGAGCTCTGCCTAGTAGAAAGTAAAAGGAGAAGCTTTGATCGCCCAACGTGGGGCTCGAACCCACGACCCTGAGATTAAGAGTCTCATGCTCTACCGACTGAGCTAGCCGGGCTTGCTTGCTTGAGCTGAAATGGCAAAAATTGCAAAATGGCGCCAGCCTCACCTTTGCCATCCGCACAGAAGAAGGCAATCTTGTATGGCCTGATTTGGCTGGCCACGTTTTTCAGCACCGAGCAACAGGGCAAGGCATTGGTGGTTCAGTGGTAGAAATCTCGCCTGCCACGCGGGAGGCCCGGGTTCGATTCCCGGCCAATGCAAATGCTAGGATTTTGGCACAGCTCCACACTTTGCACTTCTCAAGCTTAAGACATCTCTGCAGGCCAGAAGCCATTTAAGGACATTTGCAAGAGTCACCGTGGCACTTGGCCACAGTGCTGGCTGACAGTCGAGAAGAGGGACCCTAGTACCCAGCAAACATGACTCTAAGACACACAAGTTAAAGCAGCCTTGGGACACTTGCGTGCCCAAAGGCCTTGCATGTCTTCTAGCAGTGCCAGTGACGTGCAGCATCTCTCCCTCTCCAGTACTCACCTATTAGGCTTCTTTTTAACTGTCTAGAAAAGCCTCGGAAATGCCAAGTCAGCAGCATCTGCTCATCTGGTGTTGTTTTACAACTTTTTGCCTTGTTGTCTTTGCACTCTACTCAGGGCCTTGCTCAAATTTGGAGCGTTCTCTCTAGGCCCTCATTCATTCTACTTTTGTCCTGAGTTTTCTCACAGTAGATGTTGAGATGTTGTGTCAGCTTACCTACAACTTGCTTTCCCAGCACCTAGCAATTAAGAAAACATACTAAAAGTACAGAAAAAAAAGTAGTAACAAACTTAAGTCAAATGAAAGCAACCACTTTTTTTGCTTGCCGGGACTGAAAGGCTTTTTGGTTTGTAACTTTTGTTGGGAAGTACCTCATATAAAAACAAGTTAAGGGAAAGAGCAACTTCCTTTTTTTCAATCCTCTCAGCTAAATCTCAGGCCGTGTGCAGAGTGCCCTCCTCATACTGCTATGTGAGCACCTTTGGAGTGCAAAGCCTAATACACACCATACCAATGCCTGTCAGATAGATGGGTCGAACAGATGATTTCCGGCAGGTCCGATCTGATTTCCGATCGTTTTTCTGATGGATTTGCATAGTAGTGATCGGAAATCCGAACGGAAATCCGATCGTGTCTGTCGGAAAGGATCTATCGGCCCATCTATCTGATGGGGAATTGCATGGTGTGCACCAGGCATACGAGAATGAGTATCTTTCAGGTGGTTGTTCCTTGTCAAGTGATTGATTGTAAGTCTCTCCTTGACAAAAGGACTGGAGTAAAGCCAACGGAAATCTGGGAAAAGCAGATAAGAAAAGTAGTATAGGAAAGATGAGTAAGATTGTAAGAAGGAGTGTTTTTCTCTTTCTTGGGGTGGTGAAGCACTTTTGCTGAAAAGTTGTTAAAAGAGGTTGTGTGAGTAAAAGTGAAGGGGAAAGCTGAGATGACATTTTCGTTTGTTAGCAAAGGGAGTGGGGAGTGGCATGTGAAAGAGGAAGTGATGGCCTGGTGATGGTTTGTAATCGTTTTGGAGGAGCTCTGCCTAGTAGAAAGTAAAAGGAGAAGCTTTGATCGCCCAACGTGGGGCTCGAACCCACGACCCTGAGATTAAGAATCTCATGCTCTACCGACTGAGCTAGCCGGGCTTGCTTGCTTGAGCTGAAATGTCAAAAATTGCAAAATGGCGCCAGCCTCACCTTTGCCATCCGCACAGAAGAAGGCAATCTTGTATGGCCTGATTTGGCTGGCCACGTTTTTCAGCACCGAGCAACAGGGCAAGGCATTGGTGGTTCAGTGGTAGAATTCTCGCCTGCCACGCGGGAGGCCCGGGTTCGATTCCCGGCCAATGCAAATGCTAGGATTTTGGCACACCTCCACACTTTGCACTTCTCAAGCTTAAGACATCTCTGCAGGCCAGAAGCCATTTAAGGACATTTGCAAGAGTCACCGTGGCACTTGGCCACAGTGCTGGCTGACAGTCGAGAAGAGGGACCCTAGTACCCAGCAAACATGACTCTAAGACACACAAGTTAAAGCAGCCTTGGGACACTTGCGTGCCCAAAGGCCTTGCATGTCTTCTAGCAGTGCCAGTGACGTGCAGCATCTCTCCCTCTCCAGTACTCACCTATTAGGCTTCTTTTTAACTGTCTAGAAAAGCCTCGGAAATGCCAAGTCAGCAGCATCTGCTCATCTGGTGTTGTTTTACAACTTTTTGCCTTGTTGTCTTTGCACTCTACTCAGGGCCTTGCTCAAATTTGGAGCGTTCTCTCTAGGCCCTCATTCATTCTACTTTTGTCCTGAGTTTTCTCACAGTAGATGTTGAGATGTTGTGTCAGCTTACCTACAACTTGCTTTCCCAGCACCTAGCAATTAAGAAAACATACTAAAAGTACAGAAAAAAAAGTAGTAACAAACTTAAGTCAAATGAAAGCAACCACTTTTTTTGCTTGCCGGGACTGAAAGGCTTTTTGGTTTGTAACTTTTGTTGGGAAGTACCTCATCTAAAAACAAGTTAAGGGAAAGAGCAACTTCCTTTTTTTCAATCCTCTCAGCTGAATCTCAGGCCGTGTGCAGAGTGCCCTCCTCATACTGCTATGTGAACACCTTTGGAGTGCAAAGCCTAATACACACCATACCAATGCCTGTCAGATAGATGGGTCGAACAGATGATTTCCGGCAGGTCCGATCTGATTTCCGATCGTTTTTCTGATGGATTTGCATAGTAGTGATCGGAAATCCGAACGGAAATCCGATCGTGTCTGTCGGAAAGGATCTATCGGCCCATCTATCTGATGGGGAATTGCATGGTGTGCACCAGGCATACGAGAATGAGTATCTTTCAGGTGGTTGTTCCTTGTCAAGTGATTGATTGTAAGTCTCTCCTTGACAAAAGGACTGGAGTAAAGCCAACGGAAATCTGGGAAAAGCAGATAAGAAAAGTAGTATAGGAAAGATGAGTAAGATTGTAAGAAGGAGTGTTTTTCTCTTTCTTGGGGTGGTGAAGCACTTTTGCTGAAAAGTTGTTAAAAGAGGTTGTGTGAGTAAAAGTGAAGGGGAAAGCTGAGATGACATTTTCGTTTGTTAGCAAAGGGAGTGGGGAGTGGCATGTGAAAGAGGAAGTGATGGCCTGGTGATGGTTTGTAATCGTTTTGGAGGAGCTCTGCCTAGTAGAAAGTAAAAGGAGAAGCTTTGATCACCCAACGTGGGGCTCGAACCCACGACCCTGAGATTAAGAGTCTCATGCTCTACCGACTGAGCTATCCGGGCTTGCTTGCTTGAGCTGAAATGTCAAAAATTGCAAAATGGCGCCAGCCTCACCTTTGCCATCCGCACAGAAGAAGGCAATCTTGTATGGCCTGATTTGGCTGGCCACGTTTTTCAGCACCGAGCACCGAGCAACAGGGCAAGGCATTGGTGGTTCAGTGGTAGAATTCTCGCCTGCCACGCGGGAGGCCTGGGTTCGATTCCCGGCCAATGCAAATGCTAGGATTTTGGCACACCTCCACACTTTGCACTTCTCAAGCTTAAGACATCTCTGCAGGCCAGAAGCCATTTAAGGACATTTGCAAGAGTCACCGTGGCACTTGGCCACAGTGCTGGCTGACAGTCGAGAAGAGGGACCCTAGTACCCAGCAAACATGACTCTAAGACACACAAGTTAAAGCAGCCTTGGGACACTTGCATGCCCAAAGGCCTTGCATGTCTTCTAGCAGTGCCAGTGACGTGCAGCATCTCTCCCTCTCCAGTACTCACCTATTAGGCTTCTTTTTAACTGTCTAGAAAAGCCTCGGAAATGCCAAGTCAGCAGCATCTGCTCATCTGGTGTTGTTTTACAACTTTTTGCCTTGTTGTCTTTGCACTCTACTCAGGGCCTTGCTCAAATTTGGAGCGTTCTCTCTAGGCCCTCATTCATTCTACTTTTGTCCTGAGTTTTCTCACAGTAGATGTTGAGATGTTGTGTCAGCTTACCTACAACTTGCTTTCCCAGCACCTAGCAATTAAGAAAACATACTAAAAGTACAGAAAAAAAAGTAGTAACAAACTTAAGTCAAATGAAAGCAACCACTTTTTTTGCTTGCCGGGACTGAAAGGCTTTTTGGTTTGTAACTTTTGTTGGGAAGTACCTCATCTAAAAACAAGTTAAGGGAAAGAGCAACTTCCTTTTTTTCAATCCTCTCAGCTAAATCTCAGGCCGTGTGCAGAGTGCCCTCCTCATACTGCTATGTGAGCACCTTTGGAGTGCAAAGCCTAATACACACCATACCAATGCCTGTCAGATAGATGGGTCGAACAGATGATTTCCGGCAGGTCCGATCTGATTTCCGATCGTTTTTCTGATGGATTTGCATAGTAGTGATCGGAAATCCGAACGGAAATCCGATCGTGTCTGTCGGAAAGGATCTATCGGCCCATCTATCTGATGGGGAATTGCATGGTGTGCACCAGGCATACGAGAATGAGTATCTTTCAGGTGGTTGTTACTTGTCAAGTGATTGATTGTAAGTCTCTCCTTGACAAAAGGACTGGAGTAAAGCCAACGGAAATCTGGGAAAAGCAGATAAGAAAAGTAGTATAGGAAAGATGAGTAAGATTGTAAGAAGGAGTGTTTTTCTCTTTCTTGGGGTGGTGAAGCACTTTTGCTGAAAAGTTGTTAAAAGAGGTTGTGTGAGTAAAAGTGAAGGGGAAAGCTGAGATGACATTTTCGTTTGTTAGCAAAGGGAGTGGGGAGTGGCATGTGAAAGAGGAAGTGATGGCCTGGTGATGGTTTGTAATCGTTTTGGAGGAGCTCTGCCTAGTAGAAAGTAAAAGGAGAAGCTTTGATCACCCAATGTGGGGCTCGAACCCACGACCCTGAGATTAAGAGTCTCATGCTCTACCGACTGAGCTAGCCAGGCTTGCTTGCTTGAGCTGAAATGTCAAAAATTGCAAAATGGCGCCAGCCTCACCTTTGCCATCCGCACAGAAGAAGGCAATCTTGTATGGCCTGATTTGGCTGGCCACGTTTTTCAGCACTGAGCAACAGGGCAAGGCATTGGTGGTTCAGTGGTAGAATTCTCGCCTGCCACGCGGGAGGCCTGGGTTCGATTCCCGGCCAATGCAAATGCTAGGATTTTGGCACACCTCCACACTTTGCACTTCTCAAGCTTAAGACATCTCTGCAGGCCAGAAGCCATTTAAGGACATTTGCAAGAGTCACCGTGGCACTTGGCCACAGTGCTGGCTGACAGTCGAGAAGAGGGACCCTAGTACCCAGCAAACATGACTCTAAGACACACAAGTTAAAGCAGCCTTGGGACACTTGCGTGCCCAAAGGCCTTGCATGTCTTCTAGCAGTGCCAGTGACGTGCAGCATCTCTCCCTCTCCAGTACTCACCTATTAGGCTTCTTTTTAACTGTCTAGAAAAGCCTCGGAAATGCCAAGTCAGCAGCATCTGCTCATCTGGTGTTGTTTTACAACTTTTTGCCTTGTTGTCTTTGCACTCTACTCAGGGCCTTGCTCAAATTTGGAGCGTTCTCTCTAGGCCCTCATTCATTCTACTTTTGTCCTGAGTTTTCTCACAGTAGATGTTGAGATGTTGTGTCAGCTTACCTACAACTTGCTTTCCCAGCACCTAGCAATTAAGAAAACATACTAAAAGTACAGAAAAAAAAGTAGTAACAAACTTAAGTCAAATGAAAGCAACCACTTTTTTTGCTTGCCGGGACTGAAAGGCTTTTTGGTTTGTAACTTTTGTTGGGAAGTACCTCATCTAAAAACAAGTTAAGGGAAAGAGCAACTTCCTTTTTTTCAATCCTCTCAGCTAAATCTCAGGCCGTGTGCAGAGTGCCCTCCTCATACTGCTATGTGAGCACCTTTGGAGTGCAAAGCCTAATACACACCATACCAATGCCTGTCAGATAGATGGGTCGAACAGATGATTTCCGGCAGGTCCGATCTGATTTCCGATCGTTTTTCTGATGGATTTGCATAGTAGTGATCGGAAATCCGAACGGAAATCCGATCGTGTCTGTCGGAAAGGATCTATCGGCCCATCTATCTGATGGGGAATTGCATGGTGTGCACCAGGCATACGAGAATGAGTATCTTTCAGGTGGTTGTTACTTGTCAAGTGATTGATTGTAAGTCTCTCCTTGACAAAAGGACTGGAGTAAAGCCAACGGAAATCTGGGAAAAGCAGATAAGAAAAGTAGTATAGGAAAGATGAGTAAGATTGTAAGAAGGAGTGTTTTTCTCTTTCTTGGGGTGGTGAAGCACTTTTGCTGAAAAGTTGTTAAAAGAGGTTGTGTGAGTAAAAGTGAAGGGGAAAGCTGAGATGACATTTTCGTTTGTTAGCAAAGGGAGTGGGGAGTGGCATGTGAAAGAGGAAGTGATGGCCTGGTGATGGTTTGTAATCGTTTTGGAGGAGCTCTGCCTAGTAGAAAGTAAAAGGAGAAGCTTTGATCACCCAATGTGGGGCTCGAACCCACGACCCTGAGATTAAGAGTCTCATGCTCTACCGACTGAGCTAGCCGGGCTTGCTTGCTTGAGCTGAAATGTCAAAAATTGCAAAATGGCGCCAGCCTCACCTTTGCCATCCGCACAGAAGAAGGCAATCTTGTATGGCCTGATTTGGCTGGCC
Organism: Hyperolius riggenbachi; assembly: GCF_040937935.1. Lineage (NCBI taxonomy): Eukaryota > Metazoa > Chordata > Amphibia > Anura > Hyperoliidae > Hyperolius > Hyperolius riggenbachi. The sequence continues at coordinate 41,604,442 of NC_090649.1, read as the reverse complement.
ACGTTTTTCAGCACTGAGCAACAGGGCAAGGCATTGGTGGTTCAGTGGTAGAATTCTCGCCTGCCACGTGGGAGGCCCGGGGTCGATTCCCGGCCAATGCAAATGCTAGGATTTTGGCACACCTCCACACTTTGCACTTCTCAAGCTTAAGACATCTCTGCAGGCCAGAAGCCATTTAAGGACATTTGCAAGAGTCACCGTGGCACTTGGCCACAGTGCTGGCTGACATTCGAGAAGAGGGACCCTAGTACCCAGCAAACATGACTCTAAGACACACAAGTTAAAGCAGCCTTGGGACACTTGCGTGCCCAAAGGCCTTGCATGTCTTCTAGCAGTGCCAGTGACGTGCAGCATCTCTCCCTCTCCAGTACTCACCTATTAGGCTTCTTTTTAACTGTCTAGAAAAGCCTCGGAAATGCCAAGTCAGCAGCATCTGCTCATCTGGTGTTGTTTTACAACTTTTTGCCTTGTTGTCTTTGCACTCTACTCAGGGCCTTGCTCAAATTTGGAGCGTTCTCTCTAGGCCCTCATTCATTCTACTTTTGTCCTGAGTTTTCTCACAGTAGATGTTGAGATGTTGTGTCAGCTTACCTACAACTTGCTTTCCCAGCACCTAGCAATTAAGAAAACATACTAAAAGTACAGAAAAAAAAGTAGTAACAAACTTAAGTCAAATGAAAGCAACCACTTTTTTTGCTTGCCGGGACTGAAAGGCTTTTTGGTTTGTAACTTTTGTTGGGGAGTACCTCATCTAAAAACAAGTTAAGGGAAAGAGCAACTTCCTTTTTTTCAATCCTCTCAGCTAAATCTCAGGCCGTGTGCAGAGTGCCCTCCTCATACTGCTATGTGAGCACCTTTGGAGTGCAAAGCCTAATACACACCATACCAATGCCTGTCAGATAGATGGGTCGAACAGATGATTTCCGGCAGGTCCGATCTGATTTCCGATCGTTTTTCTGATGGATTTGCATAGTAGTGATCGGAAATCCGAACGGAAATCCGATCGTGTCTGTCGGAAAGGATCTATCGGCCCATCTATCTGATGGGGAATTGCATGGTGTGCACCAGGCATACGAGAATGAGTATCTTTCAGGTGGTTGTTCCTTGTCAAGTGATTGATTGTAAGTCTCTCCTTGACAAAAGGACTGGAGTAAAGCCAACGGAAATCTGGGAAAAGCAGATAAGAAAAGTAGTATAGGAAAGATGAGTAAGATTGTAAGAAGGAGTGTTTTTCTCTTTCTTGGGGTGGTGAAGCACTTTTGCTGAAAAGTTGTTAAAAGAGGTTGTGTGAGTAAAAGTGAAGGGGAAAGCTGAGATGACATTTTCGTTTGTTAGCAAAGGGAGTGGGGAGTGGCATGTGAAAGAGGAAGTGATGGCCTGGTGATGGTTTGTAATCGTTTTGGAGGAGCTCTGCCTAGTAGAAAGTAAAAGGAGAAGCTTTGATCGCCCAACGTGGGGCTCGAACCCACGACCCTGAGATTAAGAGTCTCATGCTCTACCGACTGAGCTAGCCGGGCTTACTTGCTTGAGCTGAAATGGCAAAAATTGCAAAATGGCGCCAGCCTCACCTTTGCCATCCGCACAGAAGAAGGCAATCTTGTATGGCCTGATTTGGCTGGCCACGTTTTTCAGCACCGAGCAACAGGGCAAGGCATTGGTGGTTCAGTGGTAGAATTCTCGCCTGCCACGCGGGAGGCCCGGGTTCGATTCCCGGCCAATGCAAATGCTAGGATTTTGGAACACCTCCACACTTTGCACTTCTCAAGCTTAAGACATCTCTGCAGGCCAGAAGCCATTTAACCTGCTGAGCGGTCTGGACGAGCTCAGCTCGTCCAACACCGCCAGAGGCTGCCGCTCAAGCCCTGCTGGGCCGATTTGCACGAAATAAAAAGCAGCACACGCAGCCGGCACTTTGCCAGCCGCGTGTGCTGCCTGATCGCCGCTGCAGCGCGGCGATCCGCCGCGTGCAGCGGCGAAAGAGGGTCCCCCCAGCCGCCCGAGCCCAGCGTAGCCGGAACAAACAGTTCCGGCCAGCGCTAAGGGCTGGATCGGAGGCGGCTGACGTCAAGACGTCGGCTGACGTCCATGACGTCACTCCGCTCGTCGCCATGGTGACGAGGGAAGCGAAACACGGAGGGCCGCTCATTGCGGCCTTCCGTGTTATCTCTTGCCGCCGGAGGCGATCGGAAGATCGCCTCCGGAGCGCCCTCTAGTGGGCTTTCATGCAGCCAACTTTCAGTTGGCTGCATGAAATAGTTTTTTTTTTATTTAAAAAAAACCCTCCCGCAGCCACCCTGGCGATTTAATCAGAATGCCAGGGTGGTTAAGGACATTTGCAAGAGTCACCGTGGCACTTGGCCACAGTGCTGGCTGACAGTCGAGAAGAGGGACCCTAGTACCCAGCAAACATGACTCTAAGACACACAAGTTAAAGCAGCCTTGGGACACTTGCGTGCCCAAAGGCCTTGCATGTCTTCTAGCAGTGCCAGTGACGTGCAGCATCTCTCCCTCTCCAGTACTCACCTATTAGGCTTCTTTTTAACTGTCTAGAAAAGCCTCGGAAATGCCAAGTCAGCAGCATCTGCTCATCTGGTGTTGTTTTACAACTTTTTGCCTTGTTGTCTTTGCACTCTACTCAGGGCCTTGCTCAAATTTGGAGCGTTCTCTCTAGGCCCTCATTCATTCTACTTTTGTCCTGAGTTTTCTCACAGTAGATGTTGAGATGTTGTGTCAGCTTACCTACAACTTGCTTTCCCAGCACCTAGCAATTAAGAAAACATACTAAAAGTACAGAAAAAAAAGTAGTAACAAACTTAAGTCAAATGAAAGCAACCACTTTTTTTGCTTGCCGGGACTGAAAGGCTTTTTGGTTTGTAACTTTTGTTGGGAAGTACCTCATCTAAAAACAAGTTAAGGGAAAGAGCAACTTCCTTTTTTTCAATCCTCTCAGCTAAATCTCAGGCCGTGTGCAGAGTGCCCTCCTCATACTGCTATGTGAGCACCTTTGGAGTGCAAAGCCTAATACACACCATACCAATGCCTGTCAGATAGATGGGTCGAACAGATGATTTCCGGCAGGTCCGATCTGATTTCCGATCGTTTTTCTGATGGATTTGCATAGTAGTGATCGGAAATCCGAACGGAAATCCGATCGTGTCTGTCGGAAAGGATCTATCGGCCCATCTATCTGATGGGGAATTGCATGGTGTGCACCAGGCATACGAGAATGAGTATCTTTCAGGTGGTTGTTCCTTGTCAAGTGATTGATTGTAAGTCTCTCCTTGACAAAAGGACTGGAGTAAAGCCAACGGAAATCTGGGAAAAGCAGATAAGAAAAGTAGTATAGGAAAGATGAGTAAGATTGTAAGAAGGAGTGTTTTTCTCTTTCTTGGGGTGGTGAAGCACTTTTGCTGAAAAGTTGTTAAAAGAGGTTGTGTGAGTAAAAGTGAAGGGGAAAGCTGAGATGACATTTTCGTTTGTTAGCAAAGGGAGTGGGGAGTGGCATGTGAAAGAGGAAGTGATGGCCTGGTGATGGTTTGTAATCGTTTTGGAGGAGCTCTGCCTAGTAGAAAGTAAAAGGAGAAGCTTTGATCGCCCAACGTGGGGCTCGAACCCACGACCCTGAGATTAAGAGTCTCATGCTCTACCGACTGAGCTAGCCGGGCTTGCTTGCTTGAGCTGAAATGTCAAAAATTGCAAAATGGCGCCAGCCTCACCTTTGCCATCCGCACAGAAGAAGGCAATCTTGTATGGCCTGATTTGGCTGGCCACGTTTTTCAGCACCAAGCAACAGGGCAAGGCATTGGTGGTTCAGTGGTAGAATTCTCGCCTGCCACGCGGGAGGCCTGGGTTCGATTCCCGGCCAATGCAAATGCTAGGATTTTGGCACACCTCCACACTTTGCACTTCTCAAGCTTAAGACATCTCTGCAGGCCAGAAGCCATTTAAGGACATTTGCAAGAGTCACCGTGGCACTTGGCCACAGTGCTGGCTGACAGTCGAGAAGAGGGACCCTAGTACCCAGCAAACATGACTCTAAGACACACAAGTTAAAGCAGCCTTGGGACACTTGCGTGCCCAAAGCCCTTGCATGTCTTCTAGCAGTGCCAGTGACGTGCAGCATCTCTCCCTCTCCAGTACTCACCTATTAGGCTTCTTTTTAACTGTCTAGAAAAGCCTCGGAAATGCCAAGTCAGCAGCATCTGCTCATCTGGTGTTGTTTTACAACTTTTTGCCTTGTTGTCTTTGCACTCTACTCAGGGCCTTGCTCAAATTTGGAGCGTTCTCTCTAGGCCCTCATTCATTCTACTTTTGTCCTGAGTTTTCTCACAGTAGATGTTGAGATGTTGTGTCAGCTTACCTACAACTTGCTTTCCCAGCACCTAGCAATTAAGAAAACATACTAAAAGTACAGAAAAAAAAGTAGTAACAAACTTAAGTCAAATGAAAGCAACCACTTTTTTTGCTTGCCGGGACTGAAAGGCTTTTTGGTTTGTAACTTTTGTTGGGAAGTACCTCATCTAAAAACAAGTTAAGGGAAAGAGCAACTTCCTTTTTTTCAATCCTCTCAGCTAAATCTCAGGCCGTGTGCAGAGTGCCCTCCTCATACTGCTATGTGAGCACCTTTGGAGTGCAAAGCCTAATACACACCATACCAATGCCTGTCAGATAGATGGGTCGAACAGATGATTTCCGGCAGGTCCGATCTGATTTCCGATCGTTTTTCTGATGGATTTGCATAGTAGTGATCGGAAATCCGAACGGAAATCCGATCGTGTCTGTCGGAAAGGATCTATCGACCCATCTATCTGATGGGGAATTGCATGGTGTGCACCAGGCATACGAGAATGAGTATCTTTCAGGTGGTTGTTCCTTGTCAAGTGATTGATTGTAAGTCTCTCCTTGACAAAAGGACTGGAGTAAAGCCAACGGAAATCTGGGAAAAGCAGATAAGAAAAGTAGTATAGGAAAGATGAGTAAGATTGTAAGAAGGAGTGTTTTTCTCTTTCTTGGGGTGGTGAAGCACTTTTGCTGAAAAGTTGTTAAAAGAGGTTGTGTGAGTAAAAGTGAAGGGGAAAGCTGAGATGACATTTTCGTTTGTTAGCAAAGGGAGTGGGGAGTGGCATGTGAAAGAGGAAGTGATGGCCTGGTGATGGTTTGTAATCGTTTTGGAGGAGCTCTGCCTAGTAGAAAGTAAAAGGAGAAGCTTTGATCGCCCAACGTGGGGCTCGAACCCACGACCCTGAGATTAAGAGTCTCATGCTCTACCGACTGAGCTAGCCGGGCTTGCTTGCTTGAGCTGAAATGTCAAAAATTGCAAAATGGCACCAGCCTCACCTTTGCCATCCGCACAGAAGAAGGCAATCTTGTATGGCCTGATTTGGCTGGCCACGTTTTTCAGCACCAAGCAACAGGGCAAGGCATTGGTGGTTCAGTGGTAGAATTCTCGCCTGCCACGCGGGAGGCCCGGGTTCGATTCCCGGCCAATGCAAATGCTAGGATTTTGGCACACCTCCACACTTTGCACTTCTCAAGCTTAAGACATCTCTGCAGGCCAGAAGCCATTTAAGGACATTTGCAAGAGTCACCGTGGCACTTGGCCACAGTGCTGGCTGACAGTCGAGAAGAGGGACCCTAGTACCCAGCAAACATGACTCTAAGACACACAAGTTAAAGCAGCCTTGGGACACTTGCGTGCCCAAAGGCCTTGCATGTCTTCTAGCAGTGCCAGTGACGTGCAGCATCTCTCCCTCTCCAGTACTCACCTATTAGGCTTCTTTTTAACTGTCTAGAAAAGCCTCGGAAATGCCAAGTCAGCAGCATCTGCTCATCTGGTGTTGTTTTACAACTTTTTGCCTTGTTGTCTTTGCACTCTACTCAGGGCCTTGCTCAAATTTGGAGCGTTCTCTCTAGGCCCTCATTCATTCTACTTTTGTCCTGAGTTTTCTCACAGTAGATGTTGAGATGTTGTGTCAGCTTACCTACAACTTGCTTTCCCAGCACCTAGCAATTAAGAAAACATACTAAAAGTACAGAAAAAAAAGTAGTAACAAACTTAAGTCAAATGAAAGCAACCACTTTTTTTGCTTGCCGGGACTGAAAGGCTTTTTGGTTTGTAACTTTTGTTGGGAAGTACCTCATCTAAAAACAAGTTAAGGGAAAGAGCAACTTCCTTTTTTTCAATCCTCTCAGCTAAATCTCAGGCCGTGTGCAGAGTGCCCTCCTCATACTGCTATGTGAGCACCTTTGGAGTGCAAAGCCTAATACACACCATACCAATGCCTGTCAGATAGATGGGTCGAACAGATGATTTCCGGCAGGTCCGATCTGATTTCCGATCGTTTTTCTGATGGATTTGCATAGTAGTGATCGGAAATCCGAACGGAAATCCGATCGTGTCTGTCGGAAAGGATCTATCGGCCCATCTATCTGATGGGGAATTGCATGGTGTGCACCAGGCATACGAGAATGAGTATCTTTCAGGTGGTTGTTCCTTGTCAAGTGATTGATTGTAAGTCTCTCCTTGACAAAAGGACTGGAGTAAAGCCAACGGAAATCTGGGAAAAGCAGATAAGAAAAGTAGTATAGGAAAGATGAGTAAGATTGTAAGAAGGAGTGTTTTTCTCTTTCTTGGGGTGGTGAAGCACTTTTGCTGAAAAGTTGTTAAAAGAGGTTGTGTGAGTAAAAGTGAAGGGGAAAGCTGAGATGACATTTTCGTTTGTTAGCAAAGGGAGTGGGGAGTGGCATGTGAAAGAGGAAGTGATGGCCTGGTGATGGTTTGTAATCGTTTTGGAGGAGCTCTGCCTAGTAGAAAGTAAAAGGAGAAGCTTTGATCGCCCAACGTGGGGCTCGAACCCACAACCCTGAGATTAAGAGTCTCATGCTCTACCGACTGAGCTAGCCGGGCTTGCTTGCTTGAGCTGAAATGTCAAAAATTGCAAAATGGCGCCAGCCTCACCTTTGCCATCCGCACAGAAGAAGGCAATCTTGTATGGCCTGATTTGGCTGGCCACGTTTTTCAGCACCGAGCAACAGGGCAAGGCATTGGTGGTTCAGTGGTAGAATTCTCGCCTGCCACGCGGGAGGCCCGGGTTCGATTCCCGGCCAATGCAAATGCTAGGATTTTGGCACACCTCCACACTTTGCACTTCTCAAGCTTAAGACATCTCTGCAGGCCAGAAGCCATTTAAGGACATTTGCAAGAGTCACCGTGGCACTTGGCCACAGTGCTGGCTGACAGTCGAGAAGAGGGACCCTAGTACCCAGCAAACATGACTCTAAGACACACAAGTTAAAGCAGCCTTGGGACACTTGCGTGCCCAAAGGCCTTGCATGTCTTCTAGCAGTGCCAGTGACGTGCAGCATCTCTCCCTCTCCAGTACTCACCTATTAGGCTTCTTTTTAACTGTCTAGAAAAGCCTCGGAAATGCCAAGTCAGCAGCATCTGCTCATCTGGTGTTGTTTTACAACTTTTTGCCTTGTTGTCTTTGCACTCTACTCAGGGCCTTGCTCAAATTTGGAGCGTTCTCTCTAGGCCCTCATTCATTCTACTTTTGTCCTGAGTTTTCTCACAGTAGATGTTGAGATGTTGTGTCAGCTTACCTACAACTTGCTTTCCCAGCACCTAGCAATTAAGAAAACATACTAAAAGTACAGAAAAAAAAGTAGTAACAAACTTAAGTCAAATGAAAGCAACCACTTTTTTTGCTTGCCGGGACTGAAAGGCTTTTTGGTTTGTAACTTTTGTTGGGAAGTACCTCATCTAAAAACAAGTTAAGGGAAAGAGCAACTTCCTTTTTTTCAATCCTCTCAGCTAAATCTCAGGCCGTGTGCAGAGTGCCCTCCTCATACTGCTATGTGAGCACCTTTGGAGTGCAAAGCCTAATACACACCATACCAATGCCTGTCAGATAGATGGGTCGAACAGATGATTTCCGGCAGGTCCGATCTGATTTCCGATCGTTTTTCTGATGGATTTGCATAGTAGTGATCGGAAATCCGAACGGAAATCCGATCGTGTCTGTCGGAAAGGATCTATCGGCCCATCTATCTGATGGGGAATTGCATGGTGTGCACCAGGCATACGAGAATGAGTATCTTTCAGGTGGTTGTTCCTTGTCAAGTGATTGATTGTAAGTCTCTCCTTGACAAAAGGACTGGAGTAAAGCCAACGGAAATCTGGGAAAAGCAGATAAGAAAAGTAGTATAGGAAAGATGAGTAAGATTGTAAGAAGGAGTGTTTTTCTCTTTCTTGGGGTGGTGAAGCACTTTTGCTGAAAAGTTGTTAAAAGAGGTTGTGTGAGTAAAAGTGAAGGGGAAAGCTGAGATGACATTTTCGTTTGTTAGCAAAGGGAGTGGGGAGTGGCATGTGAAAGAGGAAGTGATGGCCTGGTGATGGTTTGTAATCGTTTTGGAGGAGCTCTGCCTAGTAGAAAGTAAAAGGAGAAGCTTTGATCACCCAACGTGGGGCTCGAACCCACGACCCTGAGATTAAGAGTCTCATGCTCTACCGACTGAGCTAGCCGGGCTTGCTTGCTTGAGCTGAAATGTCAAAAATTGCAAAATGGCGCCAGCCTCACCTTTGCCATCCGCACAGAAGAAGGCAATCTTGTATGGCCTGATTTGGCTGGCCACGTTTTTCAGCACCGATCAACAGGGCAAGGCATTGGTGGTTCAGTGGTAGAATTCTCGCCTGCCACGCGGGAGGCCTGGGTTCGATTCCCAGCCAATGCAAATGCTAGGATTTTGGCACACCTCCACACTTTGCACTTCTCAAGCTTAAGACATCTCTGCAGGCCAGAAGCCATTTAACCTCCCCGGCGTTCAATTCCCAGGATTTCTTTGCAAAAAGTGATAAAATGTATTTTTAAAACTTTTTTTTTTCCTGTAACTTGCCAAACTGTGTCAAGCAAGGGTCTAGTATACAGTGCAGAAGAGTATTGATGTGTATGCACGTTTATACTGTTCACAGCATGTTTTTATGGATGGACATTTCTGTCCATACCGCTGAGGAGGTTAAGGACATTTGCAAGAGTCACCGTGGCACTTGGCCACAGTGCTGGCTGACAGTCGAGAAGAGGGACCCTAGTACCCAGCAAACATGACTCTAAGACACACAAGTTAAAGCAGCCTTGGGACACTTGCGTGCCCAAAGGCCTTGCATGTCTTCTAGCAGTGCCAGTGACGTGCAGCATCTCTCCCTCTCCAGTACTCACCTATTAGGCTTCTTTTTAACTGTCTAGAAAAGCCTCGGAAATGCCAAGTCAGCAGCATCTGCTCATCTGGTGTTGTTTTACAACTTTTTGCCTTGTTGTCTTTGCACTCTACTCAGGGCCTTGCTCAAATTTGGAGCGTTCTCTCTAGGCCCTCATTCATTCTACTTTTGTCCTGAGTTTTCTCACAGTAGATGTTGAGATGTTGTGTCAGCTTACCTACAACTTGCTTTCCCAGCACCTAGCAATTAAGAAAACATACTAAAAGTACAGAAAAAAAAGTAGTAACAAACTTAAGTCAAATGAAAGCAACCACTTTTTTTGCTTGCCGGGACTGAAAGGCTTTTTGGTTTGTAACTTTTGTTGGGAAGTACCTCATCTAAAAACAAGTTAAGGGAAAGAGCAACTTCCTTTTTTTCAATCCTCTCAGCTAAATCTCAGGCCATGTGCAGAGTGCCCTCCTCATACTGCTATGTGAGCACCTTTGGAGTGCAAAGCCTAATACACACCATACCAATGCCTGTCAGATAGATGGGTCGAACAGATGATTTCCGGCAGGTCCGATCTGATTTCTGATCGTTTTTCTGATGGATTTGCATAGTAGTGATCGGAAATCCGAACGGAAATCCGATCGTGTCTGTCGGAAAGGATCTATCGGCCCATCTATCTGATGGGGAATTGCATGGTGTGCACCAGGCATACGAGAATGAGTATCTTTCAGGTGGTTGTTCCTTGTCAAGTGATTGATTGTAAGTCTCTCCTTGACAAAAGGACTGGAGTAAAGCCAACGGAAATCTGGGAAAAGCAGATAAGAAAAGTAGTATAGGAAAGATGAGTAAGATTGTAAGAAGGAGTGTTTTTCTCTTTCTTGGGGTGGTGAAGCACTTTTGCTGAAAAGTTGTTAAAAGAGGTTGTGTGAGTAAAAGTGAAGGGGAAAGCTGAGATGACATTTTCGTTTGTTAGCAAAGGGAGTGGGGAGTGGCATGTGAAAGAGGAAGTGATGGCCTGGTGATGGTTTGTAATCGTTTTGGAGGAGCTCTGCCTAGTAGAAAGTAAAAGGAGAAGCTTTGATCGCCCAACGTGGGGCTCGAACCCACGACCCTGAGATTAAGAGTCTCATGCTCTACCGACTGAGCTAGCCGGGCTTGCTTGCTTGAGCTGAAATGTCAAAAATTGCAAAATGGCGCCAGCCTCACCTTTGCCATCCGCACAGAAGAAGGCAATCTTGTATGGCCTGATTTGGCTGGCCACGTTTTTCAGCACCGAGCAACAGGGCAAGGCATTGGTGGTTCAGTGGTAGAATTCTCGCCTGCCACGCGGGAGGCCCGGGTTCGATTCCCGGCCAATGCAAATGCTAGGATTTTGGCACACCTCCACACTTTGCACTTCTCAAGCTTAAGACATCTCTGCAGGCCAGAAGCCATTTAAGGACATTTGCAAGAGTCACCGTGGCACTTGGCCACAGTGCTGGCTGACAGTCGAGAAGAGGGACCCTAGTACCCAGCAAACATGACTCTAAGACACACAAGTTAAAGCAGCCTTGGGACACTTGCGTGCCCAAAGGCCTTGCATGTCTTCTAGCAGTGCCAGTGACGTGCAGCATCTCTCCCGCTCCAGTACTCACCTATTAGGCTTCTTTTTAACTGTCTAGAAAAGCCTCGGAAATGCCAAGTCAGCAGCATCTGCTCATCTGGTGTTGTTTTACAACTTTTTGCCTTGTTGTCTTTGCACTCTACTCAGGGCCTTGCTCAAATTTGGAGCGTTCTCTCTAGGCCCTCATTCATTCTACTTTTGTCCTGAGTTTTCTCACAGTAGATGTTGAGATGTTGTGTCAGCTTACCTACAACTTGCTTTCCCAGCACCTAGCAATTAAGAAAACATACTAAAAGTACAGAAAAAAAAGTAGTAACAAACTTAAGTCAAATGAAAGCAACCACTTTTTTTGCTTGCCGGGACTGAAAGGCTTTTTGGTTTGTAACTTTTGTTGGGAAGTACCTCATCTAAAAACAAGTTAAGGGAAAGAGCAACTTCCTTTTTTTCAATCCTCTCAGCTAAATCTCAGGCCGTGTGCAGAGTGCCCTCCTCATACTGCTATGTGAGCACCTTTGGAGTGCAAAGCCTAATACACACCATACCAATGCCTGTCAGATAGATGGGTCGAACAGATGATTTCCGGCAGGTCCGATCTGATTTCCGATCGTTTTTCTGATGGATTTGCATAGTAGTGATCGGAAATCCGAACGGAAATCCGATCGTGTCTGTCGGAAAGGATCTATCGGCCCATCTATCTGATGGGGAATTGCATGGTGTGCACCAGGCATACGAGAATGAGTATCTTTCAGGTGGTTGTTCCTTGTCAAGTGATTGATTGTAAGTCTCTCCTTGACAAAAGGACTGGAGTAAAGCCAACGGAAATCTGGGAAAAGCAGATAAGAAAAGTAGTATAGGAAAGATGAGTAAGATTGTAAGAAGGAGTGTTTTTCTCTTTCTTGGGGTGGTGAAGCACTTTTGCTGAAAAGTTGTTAAAAGAGGTTGTGTGAGTAAAAGTGAAGGGGAAAGCTGAGATGACATTTTCGTTTGTTAGCAAAGGGAGTGGGGAGTGGCATGTGAAAGAGGAAGTGATGGCCTGGTGATGGTTTGTAATCGTTTTGGAGGAGCTCTGCCTAGTAGAAAGTAAAAGGAGAAGCTTTGATCGCCCAATGTGGGGCTCGAACCCACGACCCTGAGATTAAGAGTCTCATGCTCTACCGACTGAGCTAGCCGGGCTTGCTTGCTTGAGCTGAAATGTCAAAAATTGCAAAATGGCGCCAGCCTCACCTTTGCCATCCGCACAGAAGAAGGCAATCTTGTATGGCCTGATTTGGCTGGCCACGTTTTTCAGCACCGAGCAACAGGGCAAGGCATTGGTGGTTCAGTGGTAGAATTCTCGCCTGCCACGCGGGAGGCCCGGGTTCGATTCCCGGCCAATGCAAATGCTAGGATTTTGGCACACCTCCACACTTTGCACTTCTCAAGCTTAAGACATCTCTGCAGGCCAGAAGCCATTTAAGGACATTTGCAAGAGTCACCGTGGCACTTGGCCACAGTGCTGGCTGACAGTCGAGAAGAGGGACCCTAGTACCCAGCAAACATGACTCTAAGACACACAAGTTAAAGCAGCCTTGGGACACTTGCGTGCCCAAAGGCCTTGCATGTCTTCTAGCAGTGCCAGTGACGTGCAGCATCTCTCCCTCTCCAGTACTCACCTATTAGGCTTCTTTTTAACTGTCTAGAAAAGCCTCGGAAATGCCAAGTCAGCAGCATCTGCTCATCTGGTGTTGTTTTACAACTTTTTGCCTTGTTGTCTTTGCACTCTACTCAGGGCCTTGCTCAAATTTGGAGCGTTCTCTCTAGGCCCTCATTCATTCTACTTTTGTCCTGAGTTTTCTCACAGTAGATGTTGAGATGTTGTGTCAGCTTACCTACAACTTGCTTTCCCAGCACCTAGCAATTAAGAAAACATACTAAAAGTACAGAAAAAAAAGTAGTAACAAACTTAAGTCAAATGAAAGCAACCACTTTTTTTGCTTGCCGGGACTGAAAGGCTTTTTGGTTTGTAACTTTTGTTGGGAAGTACCTCATCTAAAAACAAGTTAAGGGAAAGAGCAACTTCCTTTTTTTCAATCCTCTCAGCTAAATCTCAGGCCGTGTGCAGAGTGCCCTCCTCATACTGCTATGTGAGCACCTTTGGAGTGCAAAGCCTAATACACACCATACCAATGCCTGTCAGATAGATGGGTCGAACAGATGATTTCCGGCAGGTCCGATCTGATTTCCGATCGTTTTTCTGATGGATTTGCATAGTAGTGATCGGAAATCCGAACGGAAATCCGATCGTGTCTGTCGGAAAGGATCTATCGGCCCATCTATCTGATGGGGAATTGCATGGTGTGCACCAGGCATACGAGAATGAGTATCTTTCAGGTGGTTGTTCCTTGTCAAATGATTGATTGTAAGTCTCTCCTTGACAAAAGGACTGGAGTAAAGCCAACGGAAATCTGGGAAAAGCAGATAAGAAAAGTAGTATAGGAAAGATGAGTAAGATTGTAAGAAGGAGTGTTTTTCTCTTTCTTGGGGTGGTGAAGCACTTTTGCTGAAAAGTTGTTAAAAGAGGTTGTGTGAGTAAAAGTGAAGGGGAAAGCTGAGATGACATTTTCGTTTGTTAGCAAAGGGAGTGGGGAGTGGCATGTGAAAGAGGAAGTGATGGCCTGGTGATGGTTTGTAATCGTTTTGGAGGAGCTCTGCCTAGTAGAAAGTAAAAAGAGAAGCTTTGATCACCCAACGTGGGGCTCGAACCCACGACCCTGAGATTAAGAGTCTCATGCTCTACCGACTGAGCTAGCCGGGCTTGCTTGCTTGAGCTGAAATGTCAAAAATTGCAAAATGGCGCCAGCCTCACCTTTGCCATCCGCACAGAAGAAGGCAATCTTGTATGGCCTGATTTGGCTGGCCACGTTTTTCAGCACCGAGCAACAGGGCAAGGCATTGGTGGTTCAGTGGTAGAATTCTCGCCTGCCACGCGGGAGGCCTGGGTTCGATTCCCAGCCAATGCAAATGCTAGGATTTTGGCACACCTCCACACTTTGCACTTCTCAAGCTTAAGACATCTCTGCAGGCCAGAAGCCATTTAACCTCCCCGGCGTTCAATTCCCAGGATTTCTTTGCAAAAAGTGATAAAATGTATTTTTAAAACTTTTTTTTTTCCTGTAACTTGCCAAACTGTGTCAAGCAAGGGTCTAGTATACAGTGCAGAAGAGTATTGATGTGTATGCACGTTTATACTGTTCACAGCATGTTTTTATGGATGGACATTTCTGTCCATACCGCTGAGGAGGTTAAGGACATTTGCAAGAGTCACCGTGGCACTTGGCCACAGTGCTGGCTGACAGTCGAGAAGAGGGACCCTAGTACCCAGCAAACATGACTCTAAGACACACAAGTTAAAGCAGCCTTGGGACACTTGCGTGCCCAAAGGCCTTGCATGTCTTCTAGCAGTGCCAGTGACGTGCAGCATCTCTCCCTCTCCAGTACTCACCTATTAGGCTTCTTTTTAACTGTCTAGAAAAGCCTCGGAAATGCCAAGTCAGCAGCATCTGCTCATCTGGTGTTGTTTTACAACTTTTTGCCTTGTTGTCTTTGCACTCTACTCAGGGCCTTGCTCAAATTTGGAGCGTTCTCTCTAGGCCCTCATTCATTCTACTTTTGTCCTGAGTTTTCTCACAGTAGATGTTGAGATGTTGTGTCAGCTTACCTACAACTTGCTTTCCCAGCACCTAGCAATTAAGAAAACATACTAAAAGTACAGAAAAAAAAGTAGTAACAAACTTAAGTCAAATGAAAGCAACCACTTTTTTTGCTTGCCGGGACTGAAAGGCTTTTTGGTTTGTAACTTTTGTTGGGAAGTACCTCATCTAAAAACAAGTTAAGGGAAAGAGCAACTTCCTTTTTTTCAATCCTCTCAGCTAAATCTCAGGCCGTGTGCAGAGTGCCCTCCTCATACTGCTATGTGAGCACCTTTGGAGTGCAAAGCCTAATACACACCATACCAATGCCTGTCAGATAGATGGGTCGAACAGATGATTTCCGGCAGGTCCGATCTGATTTCCGATCGTTTTTCTGATGGATTTGCATAGTAGTGATCGGAAATCCGAACGGAAATCCGATCGTGTCTGTCGGAAAGGATCTATCGGCCCATCTATCTGATGGGGAATTGCATGGTGTGCACCAGGCATACGAGAATGAGTATCTTTCAGGTGGTTGTTCCTTGTCAAGTGATTGATTGTAAGTCTCTCCTTGACAAAAGGACTGGAGTAAAGCCAACGGAAATCTGGGAAAAGCAGATAAGAAAAGTAGTATAGGAAAGATGAGTAAGATTGTAAGAAGGAGTGTTTTTCTCTTTCTTGGGGTGGTGAAGCACTTTTGCTGAAAAGTTGTTAAAAGAGGTTGTGTGAGTAAAAGTGAAGGGGAAAGCTGAGATGACATTTTCGTTTGTTAGCAAAGGGAGTGGGGAGTGGCATGTGAAAGAGGAAGTGATGGCCTGGTGATGGTTTGTAATCGTTTTGGAGGAGCTCTGCCTAGTAGAAAGTAAAAGGAGAAGCTTTGATCGCCCAACGTGGGGCTTGAACCCACGACCCTGAGATTAAGAGTCTCATGCTCTACCGACTGAGCTAGCCGGGCTTGCTTGCTTGAGCTGAAATGTCAAAAATTGCAAAATGGCGCCAGCCTCACCTTTGCCATCCGCACAGAAGAAGGCAATCTTGTATGGCCTGATTTGGCTGGCCACGTTTTTCAGCACCGAGCAACAGGGCAAGGCATTGGTGGTTCAGTGGTAGAATTCTCGCCTGCCACGCGGGAGGCCCGGGTTCGATTCCCGGCCAATGCAAATGCTAGGATTTTGGCACACCTCCACACTTTGCACTTCTCAAGCTTAAGACATCTCTGCAGGCCAGAAGCCATTTAAGGACATTTGCAAGAGTCACCGTGGCACTTGGCCACAGTGCTGGCTGACAGTCGAGAAGAGGGACCCTAGTACCCAGCAAACATGACTCTAAGACACACAAGTTAAAGCAGCCTTGGGACACTTGCGTGCCCAAAGGCCTTGCATGTCTTCTAGCAGTGCCAGTGACGTGCAGCATCTCTCCCTCTCCAGTACTCACCTATTAGGCTTCTTTTTAACTGTCTAGAAAAGCCTCGGAAATGCCAAGTCAGCAGCATCTGCTCATCTGGTGTTGTTTTACAACTTTTTGCCTTGTTGTCTTTGCACTCTACTCAGGGCCTTGCTCAAATTTGGAGCGTTCTCTCTAGGCCCTCATTCATTCTACTTTTGTCCTGAGTTTTCTCACAGTAGATGTTGAGATGTTGTGTCAGCTTACCTACAACTTGCTTTCCCAGCACCTAGCAATTAAGAAAACATACTAAAAGTACAGAAAAAAAAGTAGTAACAAACTTAAGTCAAATGAAAGCAACCACTTTTTTTGCTTGCCGGGACTGAAAGGCTTTTTGGTTTGTAACTTTTGTTGGGAAGTACCTCATCTAAAAACAAGTTAAGGGAAAGAGCAACTTCCTTTTTTTCAATCCTCTCAGCTAAATCTCAGGCCGTGTGCAGAGTGCCCTCCTCATACTGCTATGTGAGCACCTTTGGAGTGCAAAGCCTAATACACACCATACCAATGCCTGTCAGATAGATGGGTCGAACAGATGATTTCCGGCAGGTCCGATCTGATTTCCGATCGTTTTTCTGATGGATTTGCATAGTAGTGATCGGAAATCCGAACGGAAATCCGATCGTGTCTGTCGGAAAGGATCTATCGGCCCATCTATCTGATGGGGAATTGCATGGTGTGCACCAGGCATACGAGAATGAGTATCTTTCAGGTGGTTGTTCCTTGTCAAGTGATTGATTGTAAGTCTCTCCTTGACAAAAGGACTGGAGTAAAGCCAACGGAAATCTGGGAAAAGCAGATAAGAAAAGTAGTATAGGAAAGATGAGTAAGATTGTAAGAAGGAGTGTTTTTCTCTTTCTTGGGGTGGTGAAGCACTTTTGCTGAAAAGTTGTTAAAAGAGGTTGTGTGAGTAAAAGTGAAGGGGAAAGCTGAGATGACATTTTCGTTTGTTAGCAAAGGGAGTGGGGAGTGGCATGTGAAAGAGGAAGTGATGGCCTGGTGATGGTTTGTAATCGTTTTGGAGGAGCTCTGCCTAGTAGAAAG
>NC_090649.1:41542485-41582485 GCF_040937935.1 Hyperolius riggenbachi | reverse complement strand
CCTCACCTTTGCCATCCGCACAGAAGAAGGCAATCTTGTATGGCCTGATTTGGCTGGCCACGTTTTTCAGCACCGAGCAACAGGGCAAGGCATTGGTGGTTCAGTGGTAGAATTCTCGCCTGCCACGCGGGAGGCCCGGGTTCGATTCCCGGCCAATGCAAATGCTAGGATTTTGGCACACCTCCACACTTTGCACTTCTCAAGCTTAAGACATCTCTGCAGGCCAGAAGCCATTTAAGGACATTTGCAAGAGTCACCGTGGCACTTGGCCACAGTGCTGGCTGACAGTCGAGAAGAGGGACCCTAGTACCCAGCAAACATGACTCTAAGACACACAAGTTAAAGCAGCCTTGGGACACTTGCGTGCCCAAAGGCCTTGCATGTCTTCTAGCAGTGCCAGTGACGTGCAGCATCTCTCCCTCTCCAGTACTCACCTATTAGGCTTCTTTTTAACTGTCTAGAAAAGCCTCGGAAATGCCAAGTCAGCAGCATCTGCTCATCTGGTGTTGTTTTACAACTTTTTGCCTTGTTGTCTTTGCACTCTACTCAGGGCCTTGCTCAAATTTGGAGCGTTCTCTCTAGGCCCTCATTCATTCTACTTTTGTCCTGAGTTTTCTCACAGTAGATGTTGAGATGTTGTGTCAGCTTACCTACAACTTGCTTTCCCAGCACCTAGCAATTAAGAAAACATACTAAAAGTACAGAAAAAAAAGTAGTAACAAACTTAAGTCAAATGAAAGCAACCACTTTTTTTGCTTGCCGGGACTGAAAGGCTTTTTGGTTTGTAACTTTTGTTGGGAAGTACCTCATCTAAAAACAAGTTAAGGGAAAGAGCAACTTCCTTTTTTTCAATCCTCTCAGCTAAATCTCAGGCCGTGTGCAGAGTGCCCTCCTCATACTGCTATGTGAGCACCTTTGGAGTGCAAAGCCTAATACACACCATACCAATGCCTGTCAGATAGATGGGTCGAACAGATGATTTCCGGCAGGTCCGATCTGATTTCCGATCGTTTTTCTGATGGATTTGCATAGTAGTGATCGGAAATCCGAACGGAAATCCGATCGTGTCTGTCGGAAAGGATCTATCGGCCCATCTATCTGATGGGGAATTGCATGGTGTGCACCAGGCATACGAGAATGAGTATCTTTCAGGTGGTTGTTCCTTGTCAAGTGATTGATTGTAAGTCTCTCCTTGACAAAAGGACTGGAGTAAAGCCAACGGAAATCTGGGAAAAGCAGATAAGAAAAGTAGTATAGGAAAGATGAGTAAGATTGTAAGAAGGAGTGTTTTTCTCTTTCTTGGGGTGGTGAAGCACTTTTGCTGAAAAGTTGTTAAAAGAGGTTGTGTGAGTAAAAGTGAAGGGGAAAGCTGAGATGACATTTTCGTTTGTTAGCAAAGGGAGTGGGGAGTGGCATGTGAAAGAGGAAGTGATGGCCTGGTGATGGTTTGTAATCGTTTTGGAGGAGCTCTGCCTAGTAGAAAGTAAAAGGAGAAGCTTTGATCGCCCAACGTGGGGCTCGAACCCACGACCCTGAGATTAAGAGTCTCATGCTCTACCGACTGAGCTAGCCGGGCTTGCTTGCTTGAGCTGAAATGTCAAAAATTGCAAAATGGCGCCAGCCTCACCTTTGCCATCCGCACAGAAGAAGGCAATCTTGTATGGCCTGATTTGGCTGGCCACGTTTTTCAGCACCGAGCAACAGGGCAAGGCATTGGTGGTTCAGTGGTAGAATTCTCGCCTGCCACGCGGGAGGCCCGGGTTCGATTCCCGGCCAATGCAAATGCTAGGATTTTGGCACACCTCCACACTTTGCACTTCTCAAGCTTAAGACATCTCTGCAGGCCAGAAGCCATTTAAGGACATTTGCAAGAGTCACCGTGGCACTTGGCCACAGTGCTGGCTGACAGTCGAGAAGAGGGACCCTAGTACCCAGCAAACATGACTCTAAGACACACAAGTTAAAGCAGCCTTGGGACACTTGCGTGCCCAAAGGCCTTGCATGTCTTCTAGCAGTGCCAGTGACGTGCAGCATCTCTCCCTCTCCAGTACTCACCTATTAGGCTTCTTTTTAACTGTCTAGAAAAGCCTCGGAAATGCCAAGTCAGCAGCATCTGCTCATCTGGTGTTGTTTTACAACTTTTTGCCTTGTTGTCTTTGCACTCTACTCAGGGCCTTGCTCAAATTTGGAGCGTTCTCTCTAGGCCCTCATTCATTCTACTTTTGTCCTGAGTTTTCTCACAGTAGATGTTGAGATGTTGTGTCAGCTTACCTACAACTTGCTTTCCCAGCACCTAGCAATTAAGAAAACATACTAAAAGTACAGAAAAAAAAGTAGTAACAAACTTAAGTCAAATGAAAGCAACCACTTTTTTTGCTTGCCGGGACTGAAAGGCTTTTTGGTTTGTAACTTTTGTTGGGAAGTACCTCATCTAAAAACAAGTTAAGGGAAAGAGCAACTTCCTTTTTTTCAATCCTCTCAGCTAAATCTCAGGCCGTGTGCAGAGTGCCCTCCTCATACTGCTATGTGAGCACCTTTGGAGTGCAAAGCCTAATACACACCATACCAATGCCTGTCAGATAGATGGGTCGAACAGATGATTTCCGGCAGGTCCGATCTGATTTCCGATCGTTTTTCTGATGGATTTGCATAGTAGTGATCGGAAATCCGAACGGAAATCCGATCGTGTCTGTCGGAAAGGATCTATCGGCCCATCTATCTGATGGGGAATTGCATGGTGTGCACCAGGCATACGAGAATGAGTATCTTTCAGGTGGTTGTTCCTTGTCAAGTGATTGATTGTAAGTCTCTCCTTGACAAAAGGACTGGAGTAAAGCCAACGGAAATCTGGGAAAAGCAGATAAGAAAAGTAGTATAGGAAAGATGAGTAAGATTGTAAGAAGGAGTGTTTTTCTCTTTCTTGGGGTGGTGAAGCACTTTTGCTGAAAAGTTGTTAAAAGAGGTTGTGTGAGTAAAAGTGAAGGGGAAAGCTGAGATGACATTTTCGTTTGTTAGCAAAGGGAGTGGGGAGTGGCATGTGAAAGAGGAAGTGATGGCCTGGTGATGGTTTGTAATCGTTTTGGAGGAGCTCTGCCTAGTAGAAAGTAAAAGGAGAAGCTTTGATCGCCCAACGTGGGGCTCGAACCCACGACCCTGAGATTAAGAGTCTCATGCTCTACCGACTGAGCTAGCCGGGCTTGCTTGCTTGAGCTGAAATGTCAAAAATTGCAAAATGGCGCCAGCCTCACCTTTGCCATCCGCACAGAAGAAGGCAATCTTGTATGGCCTGATTTGGCTGGCCACGTTTTTCAGCACCGAGCAACAGGGCAAGGCATTGGTGGTTCAGTGGTAGAATTCTCGCCTGCCACGCGGGAGGCCCGGGTTCGATTCCCGGCCAATGCAAATGCTAGGATTTTGGCACACCTCCACACTTTGCACTTCTCAAGCTTAAGACATCTCTGCAGGCCAGAAGCCATTTAAGGACATTTGCAAGAGTCACCGTGGCACTTGGCCACAGTGCTGGCTGACAGTCGAGAAGAGGGACCCTAGTACCCAGCAAACATGACTCTAAGACACACAAGTTAAAGCAGCCTTGGGACACTTGCGTGCCCAAAGGCCTTGCATGTCTTCTAGCAGTGCCAGTGACGTGCAGCATCTCTCCCTCTCCAGTACTCACCTATTAGGCTTCTTTTTAACTGTCTAGAAAAGCCTCGGAAATGCCAAGTCAGCAGCATCTGCTCATCTGGTGTTGTTTTACAACTTTTTGCCTTGTTGTCTTTGCACTCTACTCAGGGCCTTGCTCAAATTTGGAGCGTTCTCTCTAGGCCCTCATTCATTCTACTTTTGTCCTGAGTTTTCTCACAGTAGATGTTGAGATGTTGTGTCAGCTTACCTACAACTTGCTTTCCCAGCACCTAGCAATTAAGAAAACATACTAAAAGTACAGAAAAAAAAGTAGTAACAAACTTAAGTCAAATGAAAGCAACCACTTTTTTTGCTTGCCGGGACTGAAAGGCTTTTTGGTTTGTAACTTTTGTTGGGAAGTACCTCATCTAAAAACAAGTTAAGGGAAAGAGCAACTTCCTTTTTTTCAATCCTCTCAGCTAAATCTCAGGCCGTGTGCAGAGTGCCCTCCTCATACTGCTATGTGAGCACCTTTGGAGTGCAAAGCCTAATACACACCATACCAATGCCTGTCAGATAGATGGGTCGAACAGATGATTTCCGGCAGGTCCGATCTGATTTCCGATCGTTTTTCTGATGGATTTGCATAGTAGTGATCGGAAATCCGAACGGAAATCCGATCGTGTCTGTCGGAAAGGATCTATCGGCCCATCTATCTGATGGGGAATTGCATGGTGTGCACCAGGCATACGAGAATGAGTATCTTTCAGGTGGTTGTTCCTTGTCAAGTGATTGATTGTAAGTCTCTCCTTGACAAAAGGACTGGAGTAAAGCCAACGGAAATCTGGGAAAAGCAGATAAGAAAAGTAGTATAGGAAAGATGAGTAAGATTGTAAGAAGGAGTGTTTTTCTCTTTCTTGGGGTGGTGAAGCACTTTTGCTGAAAAGTTGTTAAAAGAGGTTGTGTGAGTAAAAGTGAAGGGGAAAGCTGAGATGACATTTTCGTTTGTTAGCAAAGGGAGTGGGGAGTGGCATGTGAAAGAGGAAGTGATGGCCTGGTGATGGTTTGTAATCGTTTTGGAGGAGCTCTGCCTAGTAGAAAGTAAAAGGAGAAGCTTTGATCGCCCAACGTGGGGCTCGAACCCACGACCCTGAGATTAAGAGTCTCATGCTCTACCGACTGAGCTAGCCGGGCTTGCTTGCTTGAGCTGAAATGTCAAAAATTGCAAAATGGCGCCAGCCTCACCTTTGCCATCCGCACAGAAGAAGGCAATCTTGTATGGCCTGATTTGGCTGGCCACGTTTTTCAGTACCGAGCAACAGGGCAAGGCATTGGTGGTTCAGTGGTAGAATTCTCGCCTGCCACGCGGGAGGCCCGGGTTCGATTCCCGGCCAATGCAAATGCTAGGATTTTGGCACACCTCCACACTTTGCACTTCTCAAGCTTAAGACATCTCTGCAGGCCAGAAGCCATTTAAGGACATTTGCAAGAGTCACCGTGGCACTTGGCCACAGTGCTGGCTGACAGTCGAGAAGAGGGACCCTAGTACCCAGCAAACATGACTCTAAGACACACAAGTTAAAGCAGCCTTGGGACACTTGCGTGCCCAAAGGCCTTGCATGTCTTCTAGCAGTGCCAGTGACGTGCAGCATCTCTCCCTCTCCAGTACTCACCTATTAGGCTTCTTTTTAACTGTCTAGAAAAGCCTCGGAAATGCCAAGTCAGCAGCATCTGCTCATCTGGTGTTGTTTTACAACTTTTTGCCTTGTTGTCTTTGCACTCTACTCAGGGCCTTGCTCAAATTTGGAGCGTTCTCTCTAGGCCCTCATTCATTCTACTTTTGTCCTGAGTTTTCTCACAGTAGATGTTGAGATGTTGTGTCAGCTTACCTACAACTTGCTTTCCCAGCACCTAGCAATTAAGAAAACATACTAAAAGTACAGAAAAAAAAGTAGTAACAAACTTAAGTCAAATGAAAGCAACCACTTTTTTTGCTTGCCGGGACTGAAAGGCTTTTTGGTTTGTAACTTTTGTTGGGAAGTACCTCATCTAAAAACAAGTTAAGGGAAAGAGCAACTTCCTTTTTTTCAATCCTCTCAGCTAAATCTCAGGCCGTGTGCAGAGTGCCCTCCTCATACTGCTATGTGAGCACCTTTGGAGTGCAAAGCCTAATACACACCATACCAATGCCTGTCAGATAGATGGGTCGAACAGATGATTTCCGGCAGGTCCGATCTGATTTCCGATCGTTTTTCTGATGGATTTGCATAGTAGTGATCGGAAATCCGAACGGAAATCCGATCGTGTCTGTCGGAAAGGATCTATCGGCCCATCTATCTGATGGGGAATTGCATGGTGTGCACCAGGCATACGAGAATGAGTATCTTTCAGGTGGTTGTTCCTTGTCAAGTGATTGATTGTAAGTCTCTCCTTGACAAAAGGACTGGAGTAAAGCCAACGGAAATCTGGGAAAAGCAGATAAGAAAAGTAGTATAGGAAAGATGAGTAAGATTGTAAGAAGGAGTGTTTTTCTCTTTCTTGGGGTGGTGAAGCACTTTTGCTGAAAAGTTGTTAAAAGAGGTTGTGTGAGTAAAAGTGAAGGGGAAAGCTGAGATGACATTTTCGTTTGTTAGCAAAGGGAGTGGGGAGTGGCATGTGAAAGAGGAAGTGATGGCCTGGTGATGGTTTGTAATCGTTTTGGAGGAGCTCTGCCTAGTAGAAAGTAAAAGGAGAAGCTTTGATCGCCCAACGTGGGGCTCGAACCCACGACCCTGAGATTAAGAGTCTCATGCTCTACCGACTGAGCTAGCCGGGCTTGCTTGCTTGAGCTGAAATGTCAAAAATTGCAAAATGGCGCCAGCCTCACCTTTGCCATCCGCACAGAAGAAGGCAATCTTGTATGGCCTGATTTGGCTGGCCACGTTTTTCAGCACCGAGCAACAGGGCAAGGCATTGGTGGTTCAGTGGTAGAATTCTCGCCTGCCACGCGGGAGGCCCGGGTTCGATTCCCGGCCAATGCAAATGCTAGGATTTTGGCACACCTCCACACTTTGCACTTCTCAAGCTTAAGACATCTCTGCAGGCCAGAAGCCATTTAAGGACATTTGCAAGAGTCACCGTGGCACTTGGCCACAGTGCTGGCTGACAGTCGAGAAGAGGGACCCTAGTACCCAGCAAACATGACTCTAAGACACACAAGTTAAAGCAGCCTTGGGACACTTGCGTGCCCAAAGGCCTTGCATGTCTTCTAGCAGTGCCAGTGACGTGCAGCATCTCTCCCTCTCCAGTACTCACCTATTAGGCTTCTTTTTAACTGTCTAGAAAAGCCTCGGAAATGCCAAGTCAGCAGCATCTGCTCATCTGGTGTTGTTTTACAACTTTTTGCCTTGTTGTCTTTGCACTCTACTCAGGGCCTTGCTCAAATTTGGAGCGTTCTCTCTAGGCCCTCATTCATTCTACTTTTGTCCTGAGTTTTCTCACAGTAGATGTTGAGATGTTGTGTCAGCTTACCTACAACTTGCTTTCCCAGCACCTAGCAATTAAGAAAACATACTAAAAGTACAGAAAAAAAAGTAGTAACAAACTTAAGTCAAATGAAAGCAACCACTTTTTTTGCTTGCCGGGACTGAAAGGCTTTTTGGTTTGTAACTTTTGTTGGGAAGTACCTCATCTAAAAACAAGTTAAGGGAAAGAGCAACTTCCTTTTTTTCAATCCTCTCAGCTAAATCTCAGGCCGTGTGCAGAGTGCCCTCCTCATACTGCTATGTGAGCACCTTTGGAGTGCAAAGCCTAATACACACCATACCAATGCCTGTCAGATAGATGGGTCGAACAGATGATTTCCGGCAGGTCCGATCTGATTTCCGATCGTTTTTCTGATGGATTTGCATAGTAGTGATCGGAAATCCGAACGGAAATCCGATCGTGTCTGTCGGAAAGGATCTATCGGCCCATCTATCTGATGGGGAATTGCATGGTGTGCACCAGGCATACGAGAATGAGTATCTTTCAGGTGGTTGTTCCTTGTCAAGTGATTGATTGTAAGTCTCTCCTTGACAAAAGGACTGGAGTAAAGCCAACGGAAATCTGGGAAAAGCAGATAAGAAAAGTAGTATAGGAAAGATGAGTAAGATTGTAAGAAGGAGTGTTTTTCTCTTTCTTGGGGTGGTGAAGCACTTTTGCTGAAAAGTTGTTAAAAGAGGTTGTGTGAGTAAAAGTGAAGGGGAAAGCTGAGATGACATTTTCGTTTGTTAGCAAAGGGAGTGGGGAGTGGCATGTGAAAGAGGAAGTGATGGCCTGGTGATGGTTTGTAATCGTTTTGGAGGAGCTCTGCCTAGTAGAAAGTAAAAGGAGAAGCTTTGATCACCCAACGTGGGGCTCGAACCCACGACCCTGAGATTAAGAGTCTCATGCTCTACCGACTGAGCTAGCCGGGCTTGCTTGCTTGAGCTGAAATGTCAAAAATTGCAAAATGGCGCCAGCCTCACCTTTGCCATCCGCACAGAAGAAGGCAATCTTGTATGGCCTGATTTGGCTGGCCACGTTTTTCAGCACCGAGCAACAGGGCAAGGCATTGGTGGTTCAGTGGTAGAATTCTCGCCTGCCACGCGGGAGGCCTGGGTTTGATTCCCGGCCAATGCA
Organism: Hyperolius riggenbachi; assembly: GCF_040937935.1. NCBI lineage: Eukaryota > Metazoa > Chordata > Amphibia > Anura > Hyperoliidae > Hyperolius > Hyperolius riggenbachi. The sequence continues at coordinate 41,574,220 of NC_090649.1, read as the reverse complement.
AATGCTAGGATTTTGGCACACCTCCACACTTTGCACTTCACAAGCTTAAGACATCTCTGCAGGCCAGAAGCCATTTAACCTCCCCGGCGTTCAATTCCCAGGATTTCTTTGCAAAAAGTGATAAAATGTATTTTTAAAACTTTTTTTTTTCCTGTAACTTGCCAAACTGTGTCAAGCAAGGGTCTAGTATACAGTGCAGAAGAGTATTGATGTGTATGCACGTTTATACTGTTCACAGCATGTTTTTATGGATGGACATTTCTGTCCATACCGCTGAGGAGGTTAAGGACATTTGCAAGAGTCACCGTGGCACTTGGCCACAGTGCTGGCTGACAGTCGAGAAGAGGGACCCTAGTACCCAGCAAACATGACTCTAAGACACACAAGTTAAAGCAGCCTTGGGACACTTGCGTGCCCAAAGGCCTTGCATGTCTTCTAGCAGTGCCAGTGACGTGCAGCATCTCTCCCTCTCCAGTACTCACCTATTAGGCTTCTTTTTAACTGTCTAGAAAAGCCTCGGAAATGCCAAGTCAGCAGCATCTGCTCATCTGGTGTTGTTTTACAACTTTTTGCCTTGTTGTCTTTGCACTCTACTCAGGGCCTTGCTCAAATTTGGAGCGTTCTCTCTAGGCCCTCATTCATTCTACTTTTGTCCTGAGTTTTCTCACAGTAGATGTTGAGATGTTGTGTCAGCTTACCTACAACTTGCTTTCCCAGCACCTAGCAATTAAGAAAACATACTAAAAGTACAGAAAAAAAAGTAGTAACAAACTTAAGTCAAATGAAAGCAACCACTTTTTTTGCTTGCCGGGACTGAAAGGCTTTTTGGTTTGTAACTTTTGTTGGGAAGTACCTCATCTAAAAACAAGTTAAGGGAAAGAGCAACTTCCTTTTTTTCAATCCTCTCAGCTAAATCTCAGGCCGTGTGCAGAGTGCCCTCCTCATACTGCTATGTGAGCACCTTTGGAGTGCAAAGCCTAATACACACCATACCAATGCCTGTCAGATAGATGGGTCTAACAGATGATTTCCGGCAGGTCCGATCTGATTTCCGATCGTTTTTCTGATGGATTTGCATAGTAGTGATCGGAAATCCGAACGGAAATCCGATCGTGTCTGTCGGAAAGGATCTATCGGCCCATCTATCTGATGGGGAATTGCATGGTGTGCACCAGGCATACGAGAATGAGTATCTTTCAGGTGGTTGTTCCTTGTCAAGTGATTGATTGTAAGTCTCTCCTTGACAAAAGGACTGGAGTAAAGCCAACGGAAATCTGGGAAAAGCAGATAAGAAAAGTAGTATAGGAAAGATGAGTAAGATTGTAAGAAGGAGTGTTTTTCTCTTTCTTGGGGTGGTGAAGCACTTTTGCTGAAAAGTTGTTAAAAGAGGTTGTGTGAGTAAAAGTGAAGGGGAAAGCTGAGATGACATTTTCGTTTGTTAGCAAAGGGAGTGGGGAGTGGCATGTGAAAGAGGAAGTGATGGCCTGGTGATGGTTTGTAATCGTTTTGGAGGAGCTCTGCCTAGTAGAAAGTAAAAGGAGAAGCTTTGATCGCCCAACGTGGGGCTCGAACCCACGACCCTGAGATTAAGAGTCTCATGCTCTACCGACTGAGCTAGCCGGGCTTGCTTGCTTGAGCTGAAATGTCAAAAATTGCAAAATGGCGCCAGCCTCACCTTTGCCATCCGCACAGAAGAAGGCAATCTTGTATGGCCTGATTTGGCTGGCCACGTTTTTCAGCACCGAGCAACAGAGCAAGGCATTGGTGGTTCAGTGGTAGAATTCTCGCCTGCCACGCGGGAGGCCCGGGTTCGATTCCCGGCCAATGCAATTGCTAGGATTTTGGCACACCTCCACACTTTGCACTTCTCAAGCTTAAGACATCTCTGCAGGCCAGAAGCCATTTAAGGACATTTGCAAGAGTCACCGTGGCACTTGGCCACAGTGCTGGCTGACAGTCGAGAAGAGGGACCCTAGTACCCAGCAAACATGACTCTAAGACACACAAGTTAAAGCAGCCTTGGGACACTTGCGTGCCCAAAGGCCTTGCATGTCTTCTAGCAGTGCCAGTGACGTGCAGCATCTCTCCCTCTCCAGTACTCACCTATTAGGCTTCTTTTTAACTGTCTAGAAAAGCCTCGGAAATGCCAAGTCAGCAGCATCTGCTCATCTGGTGTTGTTTTACAACTTTTTGCCTTGTTGTCTTTGCACTCTACTCAGGGCCTTGCTCAAATTTGGAGCGTTCTCTCTAGGCCCTCATTCATTCTACTTTTGTCCTGAGTTTTCTCACAGTAGATGTTGAGATGTTGTGTCAGCTTACCTACAACTTGCTTTCCCAGCACCTAGCAATTAAGAAAACATACTAAAAGTACAGAAAAAAAAGTAGTAACAAACTTAAGTCAAATGAAAGCAACCACTTTTTTTGCTTGCCGGGACTGAAAGGCTTTTTGGTTTGTAACTTTTGTTGGGAAGTACCTCATCTAAAAACAAGTTAAGGGAAAGAGCAACTTCCTTTTTTTCAATCCTCTCAGCTAAATCTCAGGCCGTGTGCAGAGTGCCCTCCTCATACTGCTATGTGAGCACCTTTGGAGTGCAAAGCCTAATACACACCATACCAATGCCTGTCAGATAGATGGGTCGAACAGATGATTTCCGGCAGGTCCGATCTGATTTCCGATCGTTTTTCTGATGGATTTGCATAGTAGTGATCGGAAATCCGAACGGAAATCCGATCGTGTCTGTCGGAAAGGATCTATCGGCCCATCTATCTGATGGGGAATTGCATGGTGTGCACCAGGCATACGAGAATGAGTATCTTTCAGGTGGTTGTTCCTTGTCAAGTGATTGATTGTAAGTCTCTCCTTGACAAAAGGACTGGAGTAAAGCCAACGGAAATCTGGGAAAAGCAGATAAGAAAAGTAGTATAGGAAAGATGAGTAAGATTGTAAGAAGGAGTGTTTTTCTCTTTCTTGGGGTGGTGAAGCACTTTTGCTGAAAAGTTGTTAAAAGAGGTTGTGTGAGTAAAAGTGAAGGGGAAAGCTGAGATGACATTTTCGTTTGTTAGCAAAGGGAGTGGGGAGTGGCATGTGAAAGAGGAAGTGATGGCCTGGTGATGGTTTGTAATCGTTTTGGAGGAGCTCTGCCTAGTAGAAAGTAAAAGGAGAAGCTTTGATCGCCCAACGTGGGGCTCGACCCCACGACCCTGAGATTAAGAGTCTCATGCTCTACCGACTGAGCTAGCCGGGCTTGCTTGCTTGAGCTGAAATGTCAAAAATTGCAAAATGGCGCCAGCCTCACCTTTGCCATCCGCACAGAAGAAGGCAATCTTGTATGGCCTGATTTGGCTGGCCACGTTTTTCAGCACCGAGCAACAGGGCAAGGCATTGGTGGTTCAGTGGTAGAATTCTCGCCTGCCACGTGGGAGGCCCGGGGTCGATTCCCGGCCAATGCAAATGCTAGGATTTTGGCACACCTCCACACTTTGCACTTCTCAAGCTTAAGACATCTCTGCAGGCCAGAAGCCATTTAAGGACATTTGCAAGAGTCACCGTGGCACTTGGCCACAGTGCTGGCTGACAGTCGAGAAGAGGGACCCTAGTACCCAGCAAACATGACTCTAAGACACACAAGTTAAAGCAGCCTTGGGACACTTGCGTGCCCAAAGGCCTTGCATGTCTTCTAGCAGTGCCAGTGACGTGCAGCATCTCTCCCTCTCCAGTACTCACCTATTAGGCTTCTTTTTAACTGTCTAGAAAAGCCTCGGAAATGCCAAGTCAGCAGCATCTGCTCATCTGGTGTTGTTTTACAACTTTTTGCCTTGTTGTCTTTGCACTCTACTCAGGGCCTTGCTCAAATTTGGAGCGTTCTCTCTAGGCCCTCATTCATTCTACTTTTGTCCTGAGTTTTCTCACAGTAGATGTTGAGATGTTGTGTCAGCTTACCTACAACTTGCTTTCCCAGCACCTAGCAATTAAGAAAACATACTAAAAGTACAGAAAAAAAAGTAGTAACAAACTTAAGTCAAATGAAAGCAACCACTTTTTTTGCTTGCCGGGACTGAAAGGCTTTTTGGTTTGTAACTTTTGTTGGGAAGTACCTCATCTAAAAACAAGTTAAGGGAAAGAGCAACTTCCTTTTTTTCAATCCTCTCAGCTAAATCTCAGGCCGTGTGCAGAGTGCCCTCCTCATACTGCTATGTGAGCACCTTTGGAGTGCAAAGCCTAATACACACCATACCAATGCCTGTCAGATAGATGGGTCGAACAGATGATTTCCGGCAGGTCCGATCTGATTTCCGATCGTTTTTCTGATGGATTTGCATAGTAGTGATCGGAAATCCGAACGGAAATCCGATCGTGTCTGTCGGAAAGGATCTATCGGCCCATCTATCTGATGGGGAATTGCATGGTGTGCACCAGGCATACGAGAATGAGTATCTTTCAGGTGGTTGTTCCTTGTCAAGTGATTGATTGTAAGTCTCTCCTTGACAAAAGGACTGGAGTAAAGCCAACGGAAATCTGGGAAAAGCAGATAAGAAAAGTAGTATAGGAAAGATGAGTAAGATTGTAAGAAGGAGTGTTTTTCTCTTTCTTGGGGTGGTGAAGCACTTTTGCTGAAAAGTTGTTAAAAGAGGTTGTGTGAGTAAAAGTGAAGGGGAAAGCTGAGATGACATTTTCGTTTGTTAGCAAAGGGAGTGGGGAGTGGCATGTGAAAGAGGAAGTGATGGCCTGGTGATGGTTTGTAATCGTTTTGGAGGAGCTCTGCCTAGTAGAAAGTAAAAGGAGAAGCTTTGATCGCCCAACGTGGGGCTCGAACCCACGACCCTGAGATTAAGAGTCTCATGCTCTACCGACTGAGCTAGCCGGGCTTGCTTGCTTGAGCTGAAATGTCAAAAATTGCAAAATGGCGCCAGCCTCACCTTTGCCATCCGCACAGAAGAAGGCAATCTTGTATGGCCTGATTTGGCTGGCCACGTTTTTCAGCACCGAGCAACAGGGCAAGGCATTGGTGGTTCAGTGGTAGAATTCTCGCCTGCCACGCGGGAGGCCCGGGTTCGATTCCCGGCCAATGCAAATGCTAGGATTTTGGCACACCTCCACACTTTGCACTTCTCAAGCTTAAGACATCTCTGCAGGCCAGAAGCCATTTAAGGACATTTGCAAGAGTCACCGTGGCACTTGGCCACAGTGCTGGCTGACAGTCGAGAAGAGGGACCCTAGTACCCAGCAAACATGACTCTAAGACACACAAGTTAAAGCAGCCTTGGGACACTTGCGTGCCCAAAGGCCTTGCATGTCTTCTAGCAGTGCCAGTGACGTGCAGCATCTCTCCCTCTCCAGTACTCACCTATTAGGCTTCTTTTTAACTGTCTAGAAAAGCCTCGGAAATGCCAAGTCAGCAGCATCTGCTCATCTGGTGTTGTTTTACAACTTTTTGCCTTGTTGTCTTTGCACTCTACTCAGGGCCTTGCTCAAATTTGGAGCGTTCTCTCTAGGCCCTCATTCATTCTACTTTTGTCCTGAGTTTTCTCACAGTAGATGTTGAGATGTTGTGTCAGCTTACCTACAACTTGCTTTCCCAGCACCTAGCAATTAAGAAAACATACTAAAAGTACAGAAAAAAAAGTAGTAACAAACTTAAGTCAAATGAAAGCAACCACTTTTTTTGCTTGCCGGGACTGAAAGGCTTTTTGGTTTGTAACTTTTGTTGGGAAGTACCTCATCTAAAAACAAGTTAAGGGAAAGAGCAACTTCCTTTTTTTCAATCCTCTCAGCTAAATCTCAGGCCGTGTGCAGAGTGCCCTCCTCATACTGCTATGTGAGCACCTTTGGAGTGCAAAGCCTAATACACACCATACCAATGCCTGTCAGATAGATGGGTCGAACAGATGATTTCCGGCAGGTCCGATCTGATTTCCGATCGTTTTTCTGATGGATTTGCATAGTAGTGATCGGAAATCCGAACGGAAATCCGATCGTGTCTGTCGGAAAGGATCTATCGGCCCATCTATCTGATGGGGAATTGCATGGTGTGCACCAGGCATACGAGAATGAGTATCTTTCAGGTGGTTGTTCCTTGTCAAGTGATTGATTGTAAGTCTCTCCTTGACAAAAGGACTGGAGTAAAGCCAACGGAAATCTGGGAAAAGCAGATAAGAAAAGTAGTATAGGAAAGATGAGTAAGATTGTAAGAAGGAGTGTTTTTCTCTTTCTTGGGGTGGTGAAGCACTTTTGCTGAAAAGTTGTTAAAAGAGGTTGTGTGAGTAAAAGTGAAGGGGAAAGCTGAGATGACATTTTCGTTTGTTAGCAAAGGGAGTGGGGAGTGGCATGTGAAAGAGGAAGTGATGGCCTGGTGATGGTTTGTAATCGTTTTGGAGGAGCTCTGCCTAGTAGAAAGTAAAAGGAGAAGCTTTGATCACCCAACGTGGGGCTCGAACCCACGACCCTGAGATTAAGAGTCTCATGCTCTACCGACTGAGCTAGCCGGGCTTGCTTGCTTGAGCTGAAATGTCAAAAATTGCAAAATGGCGCCAGCCTCACCTTTGCCATCCGCACAGAAGAAGGCAATCTTGTATGGCCTGATTTGGCTGGCCACGTTTTTCAGCACCTGCAACAGGGCAAGGCATTGGTGGTTCAGTGGTAGAATTCTCGCCTGCCACGCGGGAGGCCTGGGTTTGATTCCCGGCCAATGCAAATGCTAGGATTTTGGCACACCTCCACACTTTGCACTTCACAAGCTTAAGACATCTCTGCAGGCCAGAAGCCATTTAACCTCCCCGGCATTCAATTCCCAGGATTTCTTTGCAAAAAGTGATAAAATGTATTTTTAAAACTTTTTTTTTTCCTGTAACTTGCCAAACTGTGTCAAGCAAGGGTCTAGTATACAGTGCAGAAGAGTATTGATGTGTATGCACGTTTATACTGTTCACAGCATGTTTTTATGGATGGACATTTCTGTCCATACCGCTGAGGAGGTTAAGGACATTTGCAAGAGTCACCGTGGCACTTGGCCACAGTGCTGGCTGACAGTCGAGAAGAGGGACCCTAGTACCCAGCAAACATGACTCTAAGACACACAAGTTAAAGCAGCCTTGGGACACTTGCGTGCCCAAAGGCCTTGCATGTCTTCTAGCAGTGCCAGTGACGTGCAGCATCTCTCCCTCTCCAGTACTCACCTATTAGGCTTCTTTTTAACTGTCTAGAAAAGCCTCGGAAATGCCAAGTCAGCAGCATCTGCTCATCTGGTGTTGTTTTACAACTTTTTGCCTTGTTGTCTTTGCACTCTACTCAGGGCCTTGCTCAAATTTGGAGCGTTCTCTCTAGGCCCTCATTCATTCTACTTTTGTCCTGAGTTTTCTCACAGTAGATGTTGAGATGTTGTGTCAGCTTACCTACAACTTGCTTTCCCAGCACCTAGCAATTAAGAAAACATACTAAAAGTACAGAAAAAAAAGTAGTAACAAACTTAAGTCAAATGAAAGCAACCACTTTTTTTGCTTGCCGGGACTGAAAGGCTTTTTGGTTTGTAACTTTTGTTGGGAAGTACCTCATCTAAAAACAAGTTAAGGGAAAGAGCAACTTCCTTTTTTTCAATCCTCTCAGCTAAATCTCAGGCCGTGTGCAGAGTGCCCTCCTCATACTGCTATGTGAGCACCTTTGGAGTGCAAAGCCTAATACACACCATACCAATGCCTGTCAGATAGATGGGTCGAACAGATGATTTCCGGCAGGTCCGATCTGATTTCCGATCGTTTTTCTGATGGATTTGCATAGTAGTGATCGGAAATCCGAACGGAAATCCGATCGTGTCTGTCGGAAAGGATCTATCGGCCCATCTATCTGATGGGGAATTGCATGGTGTGCACCAGGCATACGAGAATGAGTATCTTTCAGGTGGTTGTTCCTTGTCAAGTGATTGATTGTAAGTCTCTCCTTGACAAAAGGACTGGAGTAAAGCCAACGGAAATCTGGGAAAAGCAGATAAGAAAAGTAGTATAGGAAAGATGAGTAAGATTGTAAGAAGGAGTGTTTTTCTCTTTCTTGGGGTGGTGAAGCACTTTTGCTGAAAAGTTGTTAAAAGAGGTTGTGTGAGTAAAAGTGAAGGGGAAAGCTGAGATGACATTTTCGTTTGTTAGCAAAGGGAGTGGGGAGTGGCATGTGAAAGAGGAAGTGATGGCCTGGTGATGGTTTGTAATCGTTTTGGAGGAGCTCTGCCTAGTAGAAAGTAAAAGGAGAAGCTTTGATCACCCAACGTGGGGCTCGAACCCACGACCCTGAGATTAAGAGTCTCATGCTCTACCGACTGAGCTAGCCGGGCTTGCTTGCTTGAGCTGAAATGTCAAAAATTGCAAAATGGCGCCAGCCTCACCTTTGCCATCCGCACAGAAGAAGGCAATCTTGTATGGCCTGATTTGGCTGGCCACGTTTTTCAGCACCTGCAACAGGGCAAGGCATTGGTGGTTCAGTGGTAGAATTCTCGCCTGCCACGCGGGAGGCCTGGGTTTGATTCCCGGCCAATGCAAATGCTAGGATTTTGGCACACCTCCACACTTTGCACTTCACAAGCTTAAGACATCTCTGCAGGCCAGAAGCCATTTAACCTCCCCGGCATTCAATTCCCAGGATTTCTTTGCAAAAAGTGATAAAATGTATTTTTAAAACTTTTTTTTTTCCTGTAACTTGCCAAACTGTGTCAAGCAAGGGTCTAGTATACAGTGCAGAAGAGTATTGATGTGTATGCACGTTTATACTGTTCACAGCATGTTTTTATGGATGGACATTTCTGTCCATACCGCTGAGGAGGTTAAGGACATTTGCAAGAGTCACCGTGGCACTTGGCCACAGTGCTGGCTGACAGTCGAGAAGAGGGACCCTAGTACCCAGCAAACATGACTCTAAGACACACAAGTTAAAGCAGCCTTGGGACACTTGCGTGCCCAAAGGCCTTGCATGTCTTCTAGCAGTGCCAGTGACGTGCAGCATCTCTCCCTCTCCAGTACTCACCTATTAGGCTTCTTTTTAACTGTCTAGAAAAGCCTCGGAAATGCCAAGTCAGCAGCATCTGCTCATCTGGTGTTGTTTTACAACTTTTTGCCTTGTTGTCTTTGCACTCTACTCAGGGCCTTGCTCAAATTTGGAGCGTTCTCTCTAGGCCCTCATTCATTCTACTTTTGTCCTGAGTTTTCTCACAGTAGATGTTGAGATGTTGTGTCAGCTTACCTACAACTTGCTTTCCCAGCACCTAGCAATTAAGAAAACATACTAAAAGTACAGAAAAAAAAGTAGTAACAAACTTAAGTCAAATGAAAGCAACCACTTTTTTTGCTTGCCGGGACTGAAAGGCTTTTTGGTTTGTAACTTTTGTTGGGAAGTACCTCATCTAAAAACAAGTTAAGGGAAAGAGCAACTTCCTTTTTTTCAATCCTCTCAGCTAAATCTCAGGCCGTGTGCAGAGTGCCCTCCTCATACTGCTATGTGAGCACCTTTGGAGTGCAAAGCCTAATACACACCATACCAATGCCTGTCAGATAGATGGGTCGAACAGATGATTTCCGGCAGGTCCGATCTGATTTCCGATCGTTTTTCTGATGGATTTGCATAGTAGTGATCGGAAATCCGAACGGAAATCCGATCGTGTCTGTCGGAAAGGATCTATCGGCCCATCTATCTGATGGGGAATTGCATGGTGTGCACCAGGCATACGAGAATGAGTATCTTTCAGGTGGTTGTTCCTTGTCAAGTGATTGATTGTAAGTCTCTCCTTGACAAAAGGACTGGAGTAAAGCCAACGGAAATCTGGGAAAAGCAGATAAGAAAAGTAGTATAGGAAAGATGAGTAAGATTGTAAGAAGGAGTGTTTTTCTCTTTCTTGGGGTGGTGAAGCACTTTTGCTGAAAAGTTGTTAAAAGAGGTTGTGTGAGTAAAAGTGAAGGGGAAAGCTGAGATGACATTTTCGTTTGTTAGCAAAGGGAGTGGGGAGTGGCATGTGAAAGAGGAAGTGATGGCCTGGTGATGGTTTGTAATCGTTTTGGAGGAGCTCTGCCTAGTAGAAAGTAAAAGGAGAAGCTTTGATCGCCCAACGTGGGGCTCGAACCCACGACCCTGAGATTAAGAGTCTCATGCTCTACCGACTGAGCTAGCCGGGCTTGCTTGCTTGAGCTGAAATGTCAAAAATTGCAAAATGGCGCCAGCCTCACCTTTGCCATCCGCACAGAAGAAGGCAATCTTGTATGGCCTGATTTGGCTGGCCACGTTTTTCAGCACCGAGCAACAGAGCAAGGCATTGGTGGTTCAGTGGTAGAATTCTCGCCTGCCACGCGGGAGGCCCGGGTTCGATTCCCGGCCAATGCAAATGCTAGGATTTTGGCACACCTCCACACTTTGCACTTCTCAAGCTTAAGACATCTCTGCAGGCCAGAAGCCATTTAAGGACATTTGCAAGAGTCACCGTGGCACTTGGCCACAGTGCTGGCTGACAGTCGAGAAGAGGGACCCTAGTACCCAGCAAACATGACTCTAAGACACACAAGTTAAAGCAGCCTTGGGACACTTGCGTGCCCAAAGGCCTTGCATGTCTTCTAGCAGTGCCAGTGACGTGCAGCATCTCTCCCTCTCCAGTACTCACCTATTAGGCTTCTTTTTAACTGTCTAGAAAAGCCTCGGAAATGCCAAGTCAGCAGCATCTGCTCATCTGGTGTTGTTTTACAACTTTTTGCCTTGTTGTCTTTGCACTCTACTCAGGGCCTTGCTCAAATTTGGAGCGTTCTCTCTAGGCCCTCATTCATTCTACTTTTGTCCTGAGTTTTCTCACAGTAGATGTTGAGATGTTGTGTCAGCTTACCTACAACTTGCTTTCCCAGCACCTAGCAATTAAGAAAACATACTAAAAGTACAGAAAAAAAAGTAGTAACAAACTTAAGTCAAATGAAAGCAACCACTTTTTTTGCTTGCCGGGACTGAAAGGCTTTTTGGTTTGTAACTTTTGTTGGGAAGTACCTCATCTAAAAACAAGTTAAGGGAAAGAGCAACTTCCTTTTTTTCAATCCTCTCAGCTAAATCTCAGGCCGTGTGCAGAGTGCCCTCCTCATACTGCTATGTGAGCACCTTTGGAGTGCAAAGCCTAATACACACCATACCAATGCCTGTCAGATAGATGGGTCGAACAGATGATTTCCGGCAGGTCCGATCTGATTTCCGATCGTTTTTCTGATGGATTTGCATAGTAGTGATCGGAAATCCGAACGGAAATCCGATCGTGTCTGTCGGAAAGGATCTATCGGCCCATCTATCTGATGGGGAATTGCATGGTGTGCACCAGGCATACGAGAATGAGTATCTTTCAGGTGGTTGTTCCTTGTCAAGTGATTGATTGTAAGTCTCTCCTTGACAAAAGGACTGGAGTAAAGCCAACGGAAATCTGGGAAAAGCAGATAAGAAAAGTAGTATAGGAAAGATGAGTAAGATTGTAAGAAGGAGTGTTTTTCTCTTTCTTGGGGTGGTGAAGCACTTTTGCTGAAAAGTTGTTAAAAGAGGTTGTGTGAGTAAAAGTGAAGGGGAAAGCTGAGATGACATTTTCGTTTGTTAGCAAAGGGAGTGGGGAGTGGCATGTGAAAGAGGAAGTGATGGCCTGGTGATGGTTTGTAATCGTTTTGGAGGAGCTCTGCCTAGTAGAAAGTAAAAGGAGAAGCTTTGATCGCCCAACGTGGGGCTCGAACCCACGACCCTGAGATTAAGAGTCTCATGCTCTACCGACTGAGCTAGCCGGGCTTGCTTGCTTGAGCTGAAATGTCAAAAATTGCAAAATGGCGCCAGCCTCACCTTTGCCATCCGCACAGAAGAAGGCAATCTTGTATGGCCTGATTTGGCTGGCCACGTTTTTCAGCACCGAGCAACAGAGCAAGGCATTGGTGGTTCAGTGGTAGAATTCTCGCCTGCCACGCGGGAGGCCCGGGTTCGATTCCCGGCCAATGCAAATGCTAGGATTTTGGCACACCTCCACACTTTGCACTTCTCAAGCTTAAGACATCTCTGCAGGCCAGAAGCCATTTAAGGACATTTGCAAGAGTCACCGTGGCACTTGGCCACAGTGCTGGCTGACAGTCGAGAAGAGGGACCCTAGTACCCAGCAAACATGACTCTAAGACACACAAGTTAAAGCAGCCTTGGGACACTTGCGTGCCCAAAGGCCTTGCATGTCTTCTAGCAGTGCCAGTGACGTGCAGCATCTCTCCCTCTCCAGTACTCACCTATTAGGCTTCTTTTTAACTGTCTAGAAAAGCCTCGGAAATGCCAAGTCAGCAGCATCTGCTCATCTGGTGTTGTTTTACAACTTTTTGCCTTGTTGTCTTTGCACTCTACTCAGGGCCTTGCTCAAATTTGGAGCGTTCTCTCTAGGCCCTCATTCATTCTACTTTTGTCCTGAGTTTTCTCACAGTAGATGTTGAGATGTTGTGTCAGCTTACCTACAACTTGCTTTCCCAGCACCTAGCAATTAAGAAAACATACTAAAAGTACAGAAAAAAAAGTAGTAACAAACTTAAGTCAAATGAAAGCAACCACTTTTTTTGCTTGCCGGGACTGAAAGGCTTTTTGGTTTGTAACTTTTGTTGGGAAGTACCTCATCTAAAAACAAGTTAAGGGAAAGAGCAACTTCCTTTTTTTCAATCCTCTCAGCTAAATCTCAGGCCGTGTGCAGAGTGCCCTCCTCATACTGCTATGTGAGCACCTTTGGAGTGCAAAGCCTAATACACACCATACCAATGCCTGTCAGATAGATGGGTCGAACAGATGATTTCCGGCAGGTCCGATCTGATTTCCGATCGTTTTTCTGATGGATTTGCATAGTAGTGATCGGAAATCCGAACGGAAATCCGATCGTGTCTGTCGGAAAGGATCTATCGGCCCATCTATCTGATGGGGAATTGCATGGTGTGCACCAGGCATACGAGAATGAGTATCTTTCAGGTGGTTGTTCCTTGTCAAGTGATTGATTGTAAGTCTCTCCTTGACAAAAGGACTGGAGTAAAGCCAACGGAAATCTGGGAAAAGCAGATAAGAAAAGTAGTATAGGAAAGATGAGTAAGATTGTAAGAAGGAGTGTTTTTCTCTTTCTTGGGGTGGTGAAGCACTTTTGCTGAAAAGTTGTTAAAAGAGGTTGTGTGAGTAAAAGTGAAGGGGAAAGCTGAGATGACATTTTCGTTTGTTAGCAAAGGGAGTGGGGAGTGGCATGTGAAAGAGGAAGTGATGGCCTGGTGATGGTTTGTAATCGTTTTGGAGGAGCTCTGCCTAGTAGAAAGTAAAAGGAGAAGCTTTGATCGCCCAACGTGGGGCTCGACCCCACGACCCTGAGATTAAGAGTCTCATGCTCTACCGACTGAGCTAGCCGGGCTTGCTTGCTTGAGCTGAAATGTCAAAAATTGCAAAATGGCGCCAGCCTCACCTTTGCCATCCGCACAGAAGAAGGCAATCTTGTATGGCCTGATTTGGCTGGCCACGTTTTTCAGCACCGAGCAACAGGGCAAGGCATTGGTGGTTCAGTGGTAGAATTCTCGCCTGCCACGTGGGAGGCCCGGGGTCGATTCCCGGCCAATGCAAATGCTAGGATTTTGGCACACCTCCACACTTTGCACTTCTCAAGCTTAAGACATCTCTGCAGGCCAGAAGCCATTTAAGGACATTTGCAAGAGTCACCGTGGCACTTGGCCACAGTGCTGGCTGACAGTCGAGAAGAGGGACCCTAGTACCCAGCAAACATGACTCTAAGACACACAAGTTAAAGCAGCCTTGGGACACTTGCGTGCCCAAAGGCCTTGCATGTCTTCTAGCAGTGCCAGTGACGTGCAGCATCTCTCCCTCTCCAGTACTCACCTATTAGGCTTCTTTTTAACTGTCTAGAAAAGCCTCGGAAATGCCAAGTCAGCAGCATCTGCTCATCTGGTGTTGTTTTACAACTTTTTGCCTTGTTGTCTTTGCACTCTACTCAGGGCCTTGCTCAAATTTGGAGCGTTCTCTCTAGGCCCTCATTCATTCTACTTTTGTCCTGAGTTTTCTCACAGTAGATGTTGAGATGTTGTGTCAGCTTACCTACAACTTGCTTTCCCAGCACCTAGCAATTAAGAAAACATACTAAAAGTACAGAAAAAAAAGTAGTAACAAACTTAAGTCAAATGAAAGCAACCACTTTTTTTGCTTGCCGGGACTGAAAGGCTTTTTGGTTTGTAACTTTTGTTGGGAAGTACCTCATCTAAAAACAAGTTAAGGGAAAGAGCAACTTCCTTTTTTTCAATCCTCTCAGCTAAATCTCAGGCCGTGTGCAGAGTGCCCTCCTCATACTGCTATGTGAGCACCTTTGGAGTGCAAAGCCTAATACACACCATACCAATGCCTGTCAGATAGATGGGTCGAACAGATGATTTCCGGCAGGTCCGATCTGATTTCCGATCGTTTTTCTGATGGATTTGCATAGTAGTGATCGGAAATCCGAACGGAAATCCGATCGTGTCTGTCGGAAAGGATCTATCGGCCCATCTATCTGATGGGGAATTGCATGGTGTGCACCAGGCATACGAGAATGAGTATCTTTCAGGTGGTTGTTCCTTGTCAAGTGATTGATTGTAAGTCTCTCCTTGACAAAAGGACTGGAGTAAAGCCAACGGAAATCTGGGAAAAGCAGATAAGAAAAGTAGTATAGGAAAGATGAGTAAGATTGTAAGAAGGAGTGTTTTTCTCTTTCTTGGGGTGGTGAAGCACTTTTGCTGAAAAGTTGTTAAAAGAGGTTGTGTGAGTAAAAGTGAAGGGGAAAGCTGAGATGACATTTTCGTTTGTTAGCAAAGGGAGTGGGGAGTGGCATGTGAAAGAGGAAGTGATGGCCTGGTGATGGTTTGTAATCGTTTTGGAGGAGCTCTGCCTAGTAGAAAGTAAAAGGAGAAGCTTTGATCGCCCAACGTGGGGCTCAAACCCACGACCCTGAGATTAAGAGTCTCATGCTCTACCGACTGAGCTAGCCGGGCTTGCTTGCTTGAGCTGAAATGTCAAAAATCGCAAAATGGCGCCAGCCTCACCTTTGCCATCCGCACAGAAGAAGGCAATCTTGTATGGCCTGATTTGGCTGGCCACGTTTTTCAGCACCGAGCAACAGGGCAAGGCATTGGTGGTTCAGTGGTAGAATTCTCGCCTGCCACGTGGGAGGCCCGGGGTCGATTCCCGGCCAATGCAAATGCTAGGATTTTGGCACACCTCCACACTTTGCACTTCTCAAGCTTAAGACATCTCTGCAGGCCAGAAGCCATTTAAGGACATTTGCAAGAGTCACCGTGGCACTTGGCCACAGTGCTGGCTGACAGTCGAGAAGAGGGACCCTAGTACCCAGCAAACATGACTCTAAGACACACAAGTTAAAGCAGCCTTGGGACACTTGCGTGCCCAAAGGCCTTGCATGTCTTCTAGCAGTGCCAGTGACGTGCAGCATCTCTCCCTCTCCAGTACTCACCTATTAGGCTTCTTTTTAACTGTCTAGAAAAGCCTCGGAAATGCCAAGTCAGCAGCATCTGCTCATCTGGTGTTGTTTTACAACTTTTTGCCTTGTTGTCTTTGCACTCTACTCAGGGCCTTGCTCAAATTTGGAGCGTTCTCTCTAGGCCCTCATTCATTCTACTTTTGTCCTGAGTTTTCTCACAGTAGATGTTGAGATGTTGTGTCAGCTTACCTACAACTTGCTTTCCCAGCACCTAGCAATTAAGAAAACATACTAAAAGTACAGAAAAAAAAGTAGTAACAAACTTAAGTCAAATGAAAGCAACCACTTTTTTTGCTTGCCGGGACTGAAAGGCTTTTTGGTTTGTAACTTTTGTTGGGAAGTACCTCATCTAAAAACAAGTTAAGGGAAAGAGCAACTTCCTTTTTTTCAATCCTCTCAGCTAAATCTCAGGCCGTGTGCAGAGTGCCCTCCTCATACTGCTATGTGAGCACCTTTGGAGTGCAAAGCCTAATACACACCATACCAATGCCTGTCAGATAGATGGGTCGAACAGATGATTTCCGGCAGGTCCGATCTGATTTCCGATCGTTTTTCTGATGGATTTGCATAGTAGTGATCGGAAATCCGAACGGAAATCCGATCGTGTCTGTCGGAAAGGATCTATCGGCCCATCTATCTGATGGGGAATTGCATGGTGTGCACCAGGCATACGAGAATGAGTATCTTTCAGGTGGTTGTTCCTTGTCAAGTGATTGATTGTAAGTCTCTCCTTGACAAAAGGACTGGAGTAAAGCCAACGGAAATCTGGGAAAAGCAGATAAGAAAAGTAGTATAGGAAAGATGAGTAAGATTGTAAGAAGGAGTGTTTTTCTCTTTCTTGGGGTGGTGAAGCACTTTTGCTGAAAAGTTGTTAAAAGAGGTTGTGTGAGTAAAAGTGAAGGGGAAAGCTGAGATGACATTTTCGTTTGTTAGCAAAGGGAGTGGGGAGTGGCATGTGAAAGAGGAAGTGATGGCCTGGTGATGGTTTGTAATCGTTTTGGAGGAGCTCTGCCTAGTAGAAAGTAAAAGGAGAAGCTTTGATCGCCCAACGTGGGGCTCGAACCCACGACCCTGAGATTAAGAGTCTCATGCTCTACCGACTGAGCTAGCTGGGCTTGCTTGCTTGAGCTGAAATGGCAAAAATTGCAAAATGGCGCCAGCCTCACCTTTGCCATCCGCACAGAAGAAGGCAATCTTGTATGGCCTGATTTGGCTGGCCACGTTTTTCAGCACCGAGCAACAGGGCAAGGCATTGGTGGTTCAGTGGTAGAATTCTCGCCTGCCACGCGGGAGGCCCGGGTTCGATTCCCGGCCAATGCAAATGCTTGGATTTTGGCACACCTCCACACTTTGCACTTCTCAAGCTTAAGACATCTCTGCAGGCCAGAAGCCATTTAAGGACATTTGCAAGAGTCACCGTGGCACTTGGCCACAGTGCTGGCTGACAGTCGAGAAGAGGGACCCTAGTACCCAGCAAACATGACTCTAAGACACACAAGTTAAAGCAGCCTTGGGACACTTGCGTGCCCAAAGGCCTTGCATGTCTTCTAGCAGTGCCAGTGACGTGCAGCATCTCTCCCTCTCCAGTACTCACCTATTAGGCTTCTTTTTAACTGTCTAGAAAAGCCTCGGAAATGCCAAGTCAGCAGCATCTGCTCATCTGGTGTTGTTTTACAACTTTTTGCCTTGTTGTCTTTGCACTCTACTCAGGGCCTTGCTCAAATTTGGAGCGTTCTCTCTAGGCCCTCATTCATTCTACTTTTGTCCTGAGTTTTCTCACAGTAGATGTTGAGATGTTGTGTCAGCTTACCTACAACTTGCTTTCCCAGCACCTAGCAATTAAGAAAACATACTAAAAGTACAGAAAAAAAAGTAGTAACAAACTTAAGTCAAATGAAAGCAACCACTTTTTTTGCTTGCCGGGACTGAAAGGCTTTTTGGTTTGTAACTTTTGTTGGGAAGTACCTCATCTAAAAACAAGTTAAGGGAAAGAGCAACTTCCTTTTTTTCAATCCTCTCAGCTAAATCTCAGGCCGTGTGCAGAGTGCCCTCCTCATACTGCTATGTGAGCACCTTTGGAGTGCAAAGCCTAATACACACCATACCAATGCCTGTCAGATAGATGGGTCGAACAGATGATTTCCGGCAGGTCCGATCTGATTTCCGATCGTTTTTCTGATGGATTTGCATAGTAGTGATCGGAAATCCGAACGGAAATCCGATCGTGTCTGTCGGAAAGGATCTATCGGCCCATCTATCTGATGGGGAATTGCATGGTGTGCACCAGGCATACGAGAATGAGTATCTTTCAGGTGGTTGTTCCTTGTCAAGTGATTGATTGTAAGTCTCTCCTTGACAAAAGGACTGGAGTAAAGCCAACGGAAATCTGGGAAAAGCAGATAAGAAAAGTAGTATAGGAAAGATGAGTAAGATTGTAAGAAGGAGTGTTTTTCTCTTTCTTGGGGTGGTGAAGCACTTTTGCTGAAAAGTTGTTAAAAGAGGTTGTGTGAGTAAAAGTGAAGGGGAAAGCTGAGATGACATTTTCGTTTGTTAGCAAAGGGAGTGGGGAGTGGCATGTGAAAGAGGAAGTGATGGCCTGGTGATGGTTTGTAATCGTTTTGGAGGAGCTCTGCCTAGTAGAAAGTAAAAGGAGAAGCTTTGATCACCCAACGTGGGGCTCGAACCCACGACCCTGAGATTAAGAGTCTCATGCTCTACCGACTGAGCTAGCCGGGCTTGCTTGCTTGAGCTGAAATGTCAAAAATTGCAAAATGGCGCCAGCCTCACCTTTGCCATCCGCACAGAAGAAGGCAATCTTGTATGGCCTGATTTGGCTGGCCACGTTTTTCAGCACCGAGCAACAGGGCAAGGCATTGGTGGTTCAGTGGTAGAATTCTCACCTGCCACGCGGGAGGCCCGGGTTCGATTCCCGGCCAATGCAAATGCTAGGATTTTGGCACACCTCCACACTTTGCACTTCTCAAGCTTAAGACATCTCTGCAGGCCAGAAGCCATTTAAGGACATTTGCAAGAGTCACCGTGGCACTTGGCCACAGTGCTGGCTGACAGTCGAGAAGAGGGACCCTAGTACCCAGCAAACATGACTCTAAGACACACAAGTTAAAGCAGCCTTGGGACACTTGCGTGCCCAAAGGCCTTGCATGTCTTCTAGCAGTGCCAGTGACGTGCAGCATCTCTCCCTCTCCAGTACTCACCTATTAGGCTTCTTTTTAACTGTCTAGAAAAGCCTCGGAAATGCCAAGTCAGCAGCATCTGCTCATCTGGTGTTGTTTTACAACTTTTTGCCTTGTTGTCTTTGCACTCTACTCAGGGCCTTGCTCAAATTTGGAGCGTTCTCTCTAGGCCCTCATTCATTCTACTTTTGTCCTGAGTTTTCTCACAGTAGATGTTGAGATGTTGTGTCAGCTTACCTACAACTTGCTTTCCCAGCACCTAGCAATTAAGAAAACATACTAAAAGTACAGAAAAAAAAGTAGTAACAAACTTAAGTCAAATGAAAGCAACCACTTTTTTTGCTTGCCGGGACTGAAAGGCTTTTTGGTTTGTAACTTTTGTTGGGAAGTACCTCATCTAAAAACAAGTTAAGGGAAAGAGCAACTTCCTTTTTTTCAATCCTCTCAGCTAAATCTCAGGCCGTGTGCAGAGTGCCCTCCTCATACTGCTATGTGAGCACCTTTGGAGTGCAAAGCCTAATACACACCATACCAATGCCTGTCAGATAGATGGGTCGAACAGATGATTTCCGGCAGGTCCGATCTGATTTCCGATCGTTTTTCTGATGGATTTGCATAGTAGTGATCGGAAATCCGAACGGAAATCCGATCGTGTCTGTCGGAAAGGATCTATCGGCCCATCTATCTGATGGGGAATTGCATGGTGTGCACCAGGCATACGAGAATGAGTATCTTTCAGGTGGTTGTTCCTTGTCAAGTGATTGATTGTAAGTCTCTCCTTGACAAAAGGACTGGAGTAAAGCCAACGGAAATCTGGGAAAAGCAGATAAGAAAAGTAGTATAGGAAAGATGAGTAAGATTGTAAGAAGGAGTGTTTTTCTCTTTCTTGGGGTGGTGAAGCACTTTTGCTGAAAAGTTGTTAAAAGAGGTTGTGTGAGTAAAAGTGAAGGGGAAAGCTGAGATGACATTTTCGTTTGTTAGCAAAGGGAGTGGGGAGTGGCATGTGAAAGAGGAAGTGATGGCCTGGTGATGGTTTGTAATCGTTTTGGAGGAGCTCTGCCTAGTAGAAAGTAAAAGGAGAAGCTTTGATCGCCCAACGTGGGGCTCGAACCCACAAGCCTGAGATTAAGAGTCTCATGCTCTACCGACTGAGCTAGCCGGGCTTGCTTGCTTGAGCTGAAATGTCAAAAATTGCAAAATGGCGCCAGCCTCACCTTTGCCATCCGCACAGAAGAAGGCAATCTTGTATGGCCTGATTTGGCTGGCCACGTTTTTCAGCACCGAGCAACAGGGCAAGGCATTGGTGGTTCAGTGGTAGAATTCTCGCCTGCCACGCGGGAGGCCTGGGTTCGATTCCCGGCCAATGCAAATGCTAGGATTTTGGCACACCTCCACACTTTGCACTTCTCAAGCTTAAGACATCTCTGCAGGCCAGAAGCCATTTAAGGACATTTGCAAGAGTCACCGTGGCACTTGGCCACAGTGCTGGCTGACAGTCGAGAAGAGGGACCCTAGTACCCAGCAAACATGACTCTAAGACACACAAGTTAAAGCAGCCTTGGGACACTTGCGTGCCCAAAGGCCTTGCATGTCTTCTAGCAGTGCCAGTGACGTGCAGCATCTCTCCCTCTCCAGTACTCACCTATTAGGCTTCTTTTTAACTGTCTAGAAAAGCCTCGGAAATGCCAAGTCAGCAGCATCTGCTCATCTGGTGTTGTTTTACAACTTTTTGCCTTGTTGTCTTTGCACTCTACTCAGGGCCTTGCTCAAATTTGGAGCGTTCTCTCTAGGCCCTCATTCATTCTACTTTTGTCCTGAGTTTTCTCACAGTAGATGTTGAGATGTTGTGTCAGCTTACCTACAACTTGCTTTCCCAGCACCTAGCAATTAAGAAAACATACTAAAAGTACAGAAAAAAAAGTAGTAACAAACTTAAGTCAAATGAAAGCAACCACTTTTTTTGCTTGCCGGGACTGAAAGGCTTTTTGGTTTGTAACTTTTGTTGGGAAGTACCTCATCTAAAAACAAGTTAAGGGAAAGAGCAACTTCCTTTTTTTCAATCCTCTCAGCTAAATCTCAGGCCGTGTGCAGAGTGCCCTCCTCATACTGCTATGTGAGCACCTTTGGAGTGCAAAGCCTAATACACACCATACCAATGCCTGTCAGATAGATGGGTCGAACAGATGATTTCCGGCAGGTCCGATCTGATTTCCGATCGTTTTTCTGATGGATTTGCATAGTAGTGATCGGAAATCCGAACGGAAATCCGATCGTGTCTGTCGGAAAGGATCTATCGGCCCATCTATCTGATGGGGAATTGCATGGTGTGCACCAGGCATACGAGAATGAGTATCTTTCAGGTGGTTGTTCCTTGTCAAGTGATTGATTGTAAGTCTCTCCTTGACAAAAGGACTGGAGTAAAGCCAACGGAAATCTGGGAAAAGCAGATAAGAAAAGTAGTATAGGAAAGATGAGTAAGATTGTAAGAAGGAGTGTTTTTCTCTTTCTTGGGGTGGTGAAGCACTTTTGCTGAAAAGTTGTTAAAAGAGGTTGTGTGAGTAAAAGTGAAGGGGAAAGCTGAGATGACATTTTCGTTTGTTAGCAAAGGGAGTGGGGAGTGGCATGTGAAAGAGGAAGTGATGGCCTGGTGATGGTTTGTAATCGTTTTGGAGGAGCTCTGCCTAGTAGAAAGTAAAAGGAGAAGCTTTGATCGCCCAACGTGGGGCTCGAACCCACGAGCCTGAGATTAAGAGTCTCATGCTCTACCGACTGAGCTAGCCGGGCTTGCTTGCTTGAGCTGAAATGTCAAAAATTGCAAAATGGCGCCAGCCTCACCTTTGCCATCCGCACAGAAGAAGGCAATCTTGTATGGCCTGATTTGGCTGGCCACGTTTTTCAGCACCGAGCAACAGGGCAAGGCATTGGTGGTTCAGTGGTAGAATTCTCGCCTGCCACGCGGGAGGCCCGGGTTCGATTCCCGGCCAATGCAAATGCTAGGATTTTGGCACACCTCCACACTTTGCACTTCTCAAGCTTAAGACATCTCTGCAGGCCAGAAGCCATTTAAGGACATTTGCAAGAGTCACCGTGGCACTTGGCCACAGTGCTGGCTGACAGTCGAGAAGAGGGACCCTAGTACCCAGCAAACATGACTCTAAGACACACAAGTTAAAGCAGCCTTGGGACACTTGCGTGCCCAAAGGCCTTGCATGTCTTCTAGCAGTGCCAGTGACGTGCAGCATCTCTCCCTCTCCAGTACTCACCTATTAGGCTTCTTTTTAACTGTCTAGAAAAGCCTCGGAAATGCCAAGTCAGCAGCATCTGCTCATCTGGTGTTGTTTTACAACTTTTTGCCTTGTTGTCTTTGCACTCTACTCAGGGCCTTGCTCAAATTTGGAGCGTTCTCTCTAGGCCCTCATTCATTCTACTTTTGTCCTGAGTTTTCTCACAGTAGATGTTGAGATGTTGTGTCAGCTTACCTACAACTTGCTTTCCCAGCACCTAGCAATTAAGAAAACATACTAAAAGTACAGAAAAAAAAGTAGTAACAAACTTAAGTCAAATGAAAGCAACCACTTTTTTTGCTTGCCGGGACTGAAAGGCTTTTTGGTTTGTAACTTTTGTTGGGAAGTACCTCATCTAAAAACAAGTTAAGGGAAAGAGCAACTTCCTTTTTTTCAATCCTCTCAGCTAAATCTCAGGCCGTGTGCAGAGTGCCCTCCTCATACTGCTATGTGAGCACCTTTGGAGTGCAAAACCTAATACACACCATACCAATGCCTGTCAGATAGATGGTTCGAACAGATGATTTCCGGCAGGTCCGATCTGATTTCCGATCATTTTTCTGATGGATTTGCATAGTAGTGATCGGAAATCCGAACGGAAATCCGATCGTGTCTGTCGGAAAGGATCTATCGGCCCATCTATCTGATGGGGAATTGCATGGTGTGCACCAGGCATACGAGAATGAGTATCTTTCAGGTGGTTGTTCCTTGTCAAGTGATTGATTGTAAGTCTCTCCTTGACAAAAGGACTGGAGTAAAGCCAACGGAAATCTGGGAAAAGCAGATAAGAAAAGTAGTATAGGAAAGATGAGTAAGATTGTAAGAAGGAGTGTTTTTCTCTTTCTTGGGGTGGTGAAGCACTTTTGCTGAAAAGTTGTTAAAAGAGGTTGTGTGAGTAAAAGTGAAGGGGAAAGCTGAGATGACATTTTCGTTTGTTAGCAAAGGGAGTGGGGAGTGGCATGTGAAAGAGGAAGTGATGGCCTGGTGATGGTTTGTAATCGTTTTGGAGGAGCTCTGCCTAGTAGAAAGTAAAAGGAGAAGCTTTGATCACCCAACGTGGGGCTCGAACCCACGACCCTGAGATTAAGAGTCTCATGCTCTACCGACTGAGCTAGCCGGGCTTGCTTGCTTGAGCTGAAATGTCAAAAATTGCAAAATGGCGCCAGCCTCACCTTTGCCATCCGCACAGAAGAAGGCAATCTTGTATGGCCTGATTTGGCTGGCCACGTTTTTCAGCACCGAGCAACAGGGCAAGGCATTGGTGGTTCAGTGGTAGAATTCTCACCTGCCACGCGGGAGGCCTGGGTTTGATTCCCGGCCAATGCAAATGCTAGGATTTTGGCACACCTCCACACTTTGCACTTCTCAAGCTTAAGACATCTCTGCAGGCCAGAAGCCATTTAACCTCCCCGGCGTTCAATTCCCAGGATTTCTTTGCAAAAAGTGGTAAAATGTATTTTTAAAACTTTTTTTTTTCCTGTAACTTGCCAAACTGTGTCAAGCAAGGGTCTAGTATACAGTGCAGAAGAGTATTGATGTGTATGCACGTTTATACTGTTCACAGCATGTTTTTATGGATGGACATTTCTGTCCATACCGCTGAGGAGGTTAAGGACATTTGCAAGAGTCACCGTGGCACTTGGCCACAGTGCTGGCTGACAGTCGAGAAGAGGGACCCTAGTACCCAGCAAACATGACTCTAAGACACACAAGTTAAAGCAGCCTTGGGACACTTGCGTGCCCAAAGGCCTTGCATGTCTTCTAGCAGTGCCAGTGACGTGCAGCATCTCTCCCTCTCCAGTACTCACCTATTAGGCTTCTTTTTAACTGTCTAGAAAAGCCTCGGAAATGCCAAGTCAGCAGCATCTGCTCATCTGGTGTTGTTTTACAACTTTTTGCCTTGTTGTCTTTGCACTCTACTCAGGGCCTTGCTCAAATTTGGAGCGTTCTCTCTAGGCCCTCATTCATTCTACTTTTGTCCTGAGTTTTCTCACAGTAGATGTTGAGATGTTGTGTCAGCTTACCTACAACTTGCTTTCCCAGCACCTAGCAATTAAGAAAACATACTA
Organism: Hyperolius riggenbachi; assembly: GCF_040937935.1. Classification (NCBI taxonomy): domain Eukaryota; kingdom Metazoa; phylum Chordata; class Amphibia; order Anura; family Hyperoliidae; genus Hyperolius; species Hyperolius riggenbachi. Next base: position 41,550,161 of record NC_090649.1, on the reverse strand, counting down.
AAAGTACAGAAAAAAAAGTAGTAACAAACTTAAGTCAAATGAAAGCAACCACTTTTTTTGCTTGCCGGGACTGAAAGGCTTTTTGGTTTGTAACTTTTGTTGGGAAGTACCTCATCTAAAAACAAGTTAAGGGAAAGAGCAACTTCCTTTTTTTCAATCCTCTCAGCTAAATCTCAGGCCGTGTGCAGAGTGCCCTCCTCATACTGCTATGTGAGCACCTTTGGAGTGCAAAGCCTAATACACACCATACCAATGCCTGTCAGATAGATGGGTCGAACAGATGATTTCCGGCAGGTCCGATCTGATTTCCGATCGTTTTTCTGATGGATTTGCATAGTAGTGATCGGAAATCCGAACGGAAATCCGATCGTGTCTGTCGGAAAGGATCTATCGGCCCATCTATCTGATGGGGAATTGCATGGTGTGCACCAGGCATACGAGAATGAGTATCTTTCAGGTGGTTGTTCCTTGTCAAGTGATTGATTGTAAGTCTCTCCTTGACAAAAGGACTGGAGTAAAGCCAACGGAAATCTGGGAAAAGCAGATAAGAAAAGTAGTATAGGAAAGGTGAGTAAGATTGTAAGAAGGAGTGTTTTTCTCTTTCTTGGGGTGGTGAAGCACTTTTGCTGAAAAGTTGTTAAAAGAGGTTGTGTGAGTAAAAGTGAAGGGGAAAGCTGAGATGACATTTTCGTTTGTTAGCAAAGGGAGTGGGGAGTGGCATGTGAAAGAGGAAGTGATGGCCTGGTGATGGTTTGTAATCGTTTTGGAGGAGCTCTGCCTAGTAGAAAGTAAAAGGAGAAGCTTTGATCGCCCAACGTGGGGCTCGAACCCACGACCCTGAGATTAAGAGTCTCATGCTCTACCGACTGAGCTAGCCGGGCTTGCTTGCTTGAGCTGAAATGTCAAAAATTGCAAAATGGCGCCAGCCTCACCTTTGCCATCCGCACAGAAGAAGGCAATCTTGTATGGCCTGATTTGGCTGGCCACGTTTTTCAGCACCGAGCAACAGGGCAAGGCATTGGTGGTTCAGTGGTAGAATTCTCGCCTGCCACGCGGGAGGCCCGGGTTCGATTCCCGGCCAATGCAAATGCTAGGATTTTGGCACACCTCCACACTTTGCACTTCTCAAGCTTAAGACATCTCTGCAGGCCAGAAGCCATTTAAGGACATTTGCAAGAGTCACCGTGGCACTTGGCCACAGTGCTGGCTGACAGTCGAGAAGAGGGACCCTAGTACCCAGCAAACATGACTCTAAGACACACAAGTTAAAGCAGCCTTGGGACACTTGCGTGCCCAAAGGCCTTGCATGTCTTCTAGCAGTGCCAGTGACGTGCAGCATCTCTCCCTCTCCAGTACTCACCTATTAGGCTTCTTTTTAACTGTCTAGAAAAGCCTCGGAAATGCCAAGTCAGCAGCATCTGCTCATCTGGTGTTGTTTTACAACTTTTTGCCTTGTTGTCTTTGCACTCTACTCAGGGCCTTGCTCAAATTTGGAGCGTTCTCTCTAGGCCCTCATTCATTCTACTTTTGTCCTGAGTTTTCTCACAGTAGATGTTGAGATGTTGTGTCAGCTTACCTACAACTTGCTTTCCCAGCACCTAGCAATTAAGAAAACATACTAAAAGTACAGAAAAAAAAGTAGTAACAAACTTAATCAAATGAAAGCAACCACTTTTTTTGCTTGCCGGGACTGAAAGGCTTTTTGGTTTGTAACTTTTGTTGGGAAGTACCTCATCTAAAAACAAGTTAAGGGAAAGAGCAACTTCCTTTTTTTCAATCCTCTCAGCTAAATCTCAGGCCGTGTGCAGAGTGCCCTCCTCATACTGCTATGTGAGCACCTTTGGAGTGCAAAGCCTAATACACACCATACCAATGCCTGTCAGATAGATGGGTCGAACAGATGATTTCCGGCAGGTCCGATCTGATTTCCGATCGTTTTTCTGATGGATTTGCATAGTAGTGATCGGAAATCCGAACGGAAATCCGATCGTGTCTGTCGGAAAGGATCTATCGGCCCATCTATCTGATGGGGAATTGCATGGTGTGCACCAGGCATACGAGAATGAGTATCTTTCAGGTGGTTGTTCCTTGTCAAGTGATTGATTGTAAGTCTCTCCTTGACAAAAGGACTGGAGTAAAGCCAACGGAAATCTGGGAAAAGCAGATAAGAAAAGTAGTATAGGAAAGATGAGTAAGATTGTAAGAAGGAGTGTTTTTCTCTTTCTTGGGGTGGTGAAGCACTTTTGCTGAAAAGTTGTTAAAAGAGGTTGTGTGAGTAAAAGTGAAGGGGAAAGCTGAGATGACATTTTCGTTTGTTAGCAAAGGGAGTGGGGAGTGGCATGTGAAAGAGGAAGTGATGGCCTGGTGATGGTTTGTAATCGTTTTGGAGGAGCTCTGCCTAGTAGAAAGTAAAAGGAGAAGCTTTGATCACCCAACGTGGGGCTCGAACCCACGACCCTGAGATTAAGAGTCTCATGCTCTACCAACTGAGCTAGCCGGGCTTGCTTGCTTGAGCTGAAATGTCAAAAATTGCAAAATGGCGCCAGCCTCACCTTTGCCATCCGCACAGAAGAAGGCAATCTTGTATGGCCTGATTTGGCTGGCCACGTTTTTCAGCACCGAGCAACAGGGCAAGGCATTGGTGGTTCAGTGGTAGAATTCTCGCCTGCCACGCGGGAGGCCTGGGTTTGATTCCCGGCCAATGCAAATGCTAGGATTTTGGCACACCTCCACACTTTGCACTTCTCAAGCTTAAGACATCTCTGCAGGCCAGAAGCCATTTAAGGACATTTGCAAGAGTCACCGTGGCACTTGGCCACAGTGCTGGCTGACAGTCGAGAAGAGGGACCCTAGTACCCAGCAAACATGACTCTAAGACACACAAGTTAAAGCAGCCTTGGGACACTTGCGTGCCCAAAGGCCTTGCATGTCTTCTAGCAGTGCCAGTGACGTGCAGCATCTCTCCCTCTCCAGTACTCACCTATTAGGCTTCTTTTTAACTGTCTAGAAAAGCCTCGGAAATGCCAAGTCAGCAGCATCTGCTCATCTGGTGTTGTTTTACAACTTTTTGCCTTGTTGTCTTTGCACTCTACTCAGGGCCTTGCTCAAATTTGGAGCGTTCTCTCTAGGCCCTCATTCATTCTACTTTTGTCCTGAGTTTTCTCACAGTAGATGTTGAGATGTTGTGTCAGCTTACCTACAACTTGCTTTCCCAGCACCTAGCAATTAAGAAAACATACTAAAAGTACAGAAAAAAAAGTAGTAACAAACTTAAGTCAAATGAAAGCAACCACTTTTTTTGCTTGCCGGGACTGAAAGGCTTTTTGGTTTGTAACTTTTGTTGGGAAGTACCTCATCTAAAAACAAGTTAAGGGAAAGAGCAACTTCCTTTTTTTCAATCCTCTCAGCTAAATCTCAGGCCGTGTGCAGAGTGCCCTCCTCATACTGCTATGTGAGCACCTTTGGAGTGCAAAGCCTAATACACACCATACCAATGCCTGTCAGATAGATGGGTCGAACAGATGATTTCCGGCAGGTCCGATCTGATTTCCGATCATTTTTCTGATGGATTTGCATAGTAGTGATCGGAAATCCGAACGGAAATCCGATCGTGTCTGTCGGAAAGGATCTATCGGCCCATCTATCTGATGGGGAATTGCATGGTGTGCACCAGGCATACGAGAATGAGTATCTTTCAGGTGGTTGTTCCTTGTCAAGTGATTGATTGTAAGTCTCTCCTTGACAAAAGGACTGGAGTAAAGCCAACGGAAATCTGGGAAAAGCAGATAAGAAAAGTAGTATAGGAAAGATGAGTAAGATTGTAAGAAGGAGTGTTTTTCTCTTTCTTGGGGTGGTGAAGCACTTTTGCTGAAAAGTTGTTAAAAGAGGTTGTGTGAGTAAAAGTGAAGGGGAAAGCTGAGATGACATTTTCGTTTGTTAGCAAAGGGAGTGGGGAGTGGCATGTGAAAGAGGAAGTGATGGCCTGGTGATGGTTTGTAATCGTTTTGGAGGAGCTCTGCCTAGTAGAAAGTAAAAGGAGAAGCTTTGATCGCCCAACGTGGGGCTCGAACCCACGACCCTGAGATTAAGAGTCTCATGCTCTACCGACTGAGCTAGCCGGGCTTGCTTGCTTGAGCTGAAATGTCAAAAATTGCAAAATGGCGCCAGCCTCACCTTTGCCATCCGCACAGAAGAAGGCAATCTTGTATGGCCTGATTTGGCTGGCCACGTTTTTCAGCACCGAGCAACAGGGCAAGGCATTGGTGGTTCAGTGGTAGAATTCTCGCCTGCCACGCGGGAGGCCCGGGTTCGATTCCCGGCCAATGCAAATGCTAGGATTTTGGCACACCTCCACACTTTGCACTTCTCAAGCTTAAGACATCTCTGCAGGCCAGAAGCCATTTAAGGACATTTGCAAGAGTCACCGTGGCACTTGGCCACAGTGCTGGCTGACAGTCGAGAAGAGGGACCCTAGTACCCAGCAAACATGACTCTAAGACACACAAGTTAAAGCAGCCTTGGGACACTTGCGTGCCCAAAGGCCTTGCATGTCTTCTAGCAGTGCCAGTGACGTGCAGCATCTCTCCCTCTCCAGTACTCACCTATTAGGCTTCTTTTTAACTGTCTAGAAAAGCCTCGGAAATGCCAAGTCAGCAGCATCTGCTCATCTGGTGTTGTTTTACAACTTTTTGCCTTGTTGTCTTTGCACTCTACTCAGGGCCTTGCTCAAATTTGGAGCGTTCTCTCTAGGCCCTCATTCATTCTACTTTTGTCCTGAGTTTTCTCACAGTAGATGTTGAGATGTTGTGTCAGCTTACCTACAACTTGCTTTCCCAGCACCTAGCAATTAAGAAAACATACTAAAAGTACAGAAAAAAAAGTAGTAACAAACTTAAGTCAAATGAAAGCAACCACTTTTTTTGCTTGCCAGGACTGAAAGGCTTTTTGGTTTGTAACTTTTGTTGGGAAGTACCTCATCTAAAAACAAGTTAAGGGAAAGAGCAACTTCCTTTTTTTCAATCCTCTCAGCTAAATCTCAGGCCGTGTGCAGAGTGCCCTCCTCATACTGCTATGTGAGCACCTTTGGAGTGCAAAGCCTAATACACACCATACCAATGCCTGTCAGATAGATGGGTCGAACAGATGATTTCCGGCAGGTCCGATCTGATTTCAGATCGTTTTTCTGATGGATTTGCATAGTAGTGATCGGAAATCCGAACGGAAATCCGATCGTGTCTGTCGGAAAGGATCTATCGGCCCATCTATCTGATGGGGAATTGCATGGTGTGCACCAGGCATACGAGAATGAGTATCTTTCAGGTGGTTGTTCCTTGTCAAGTGATTGATTGTAAGTCTCTCCTTGACAAAAGGACTGGAGTAAAGCCAACGGAAATCTGGGAAAAGCAGATAAGAAAAGTAGTATAGGAAAGATGAGTAAGATTGTAAGAAGGAGTGTTTTTCTCTTTCTTGGGGTGGTGAAGCACTTTTGCTGAAAAGTTGTTAAAAGAGGTTGTGTGAGTAAAAGTGAAGGGGAAAGCTGAGATGACATTTTCGTTTGTTAGCAAAGGGAGTGGGGAGTGGCATGTGAAAGAGGAAGTGATGGCCTGGTGATGGTTTGTAATCGTTTTGGAGGAGCTCTGCCTAGTAGAAAGTAAAAGGAGAAGCTTTGATCACCCAACGTGGGGCTCGAACCCACGACCCTGAGATTAAGAGTCTCATGCTCTACCGACTGAGCTAGCCGGGCTTGCTTGCTTGAGCTGAAATGTCAAAAATTGCAAAATGGCGCCAGCCTCACCTTTGCCATCCGCACAGAAGAAGGCAATCTTGTATGGCCTGATTTGGCTGGCCACGTTTTTCAGCACCGAGCAACAGGGCAAGGCATTGGTGGTTCAGTGGTAGAATTCTCGCCTGCCACGCGGGAGGCCTGGGTTTGATTCCCGGCCAATGCAAATGCTAGGATTTTGGCACACCTCCACACTTTGCACTTCTCAAGCTTAAGACATCTCTGCAGGCCAGAAGCCATTTAAGGACATTTGCAAGAGTCACCGTGGCACTTGGCCACAGTGCTGGCTGACAGTCGAGAAGAGGGACCCTAGTACCCAGCAAACATGACTCTAAGACACACAAGTTAAAGCAGCCTTGGGACACTTGCGTGCCCAAAGGCCTTGCATGTCTTCTAGCAGTGCCAGTGACGTGCAGCATCTCTCCCTCTCCAGTACTCACCTATTAGGCTTCTTTTTAACTGTCTAGAAAAGCCTCGGAAATGCCAAGTCAGCAGCATCTGCTCATCTGGTGTTGTTTTACAACTTTTTGCCTTGTTGTCTTTGCACTCTACTCAGGGCCTTGCTCAAATTTGGAGCGTTCTCTCTAGGCCCTCATTCATTCTACTTTTGTCCTGAGTTTTCTCACAGTAGATGTTGAGATGTTGTGTCAGCTTACCTACAACTTGCTTTCCCAGCACCTAGCAATTAAGAAAACATACTAAAAGTACAGAAAAAAAAGTAGTAACAAACTTAAGTCAAATGAAAGCAACCACTTTTTTTGCTTGCCGGGACTGAAAGGCTTTTTGGTTTGTAACTTTTGTTGGGAAGTACCTCATCTAAAAACAAGTTAAGGGAAAGAGCAACTTCCTTTTTTTCAATCCTCTCAGCTAAATCTCAGGCCGTGTGCAGAGTGCCCTCCTCATACTGCTATGTGAGCACCTTTGGAGTGCAAAGCCTAATACACACCATACCAATGCCTGTCAGATAGATGGGTCGAACAGATGATTTCCGGCAGGTCCGATCTGATTTCCGATCGTTTTTCTGATGGATTTGCATAGTAGTGATCGGAAATCCGAACGGAAATCCGATCGTGTCTGTCGGAAAGGATCTATCGGCCCATCTATCTGATGGGGAATTGCATGGTGTGCACCAGGCATACGAGAATGAGTATCTTTCAGGTGGTTGTTCCTTGTCAAGTGATTGATTGTAAGTCTCTCCTTGACAAAAGGACTGGAGTAAAGCCAACGGAAATCTGGGAAAAGCAGATAAGAAAAGTAGTATAGGAAAGATGAGTAAGATTGTAAGAAGGAGTGTTTTTCTCTTTCTTGGGGTGGTGAAGCACTTTTGCTGAAAAGTTGTTAAAAGAGGTTGTGTGAGTAAAAGTGAAGGGGAAAGCTGAGATGACATTTTCGTTTGTTAGCAAAGGGAGTGGGGAGTGGCATGTGAAAGAGGAAGTGATGGCCTGGTGATGGTTTGTAATCGTTTTGGAGGAGCTCTGCCTAGTAGAAAGTAAAAGGAGAAGCTTTGATCGCCCAACGTGGGGCTCGAACCCACGAGCCTGAGATTAAGAGTCTCATGCTCTACCGACTGAGCTAGCCGGGCTTGCTTGCTTGAGCTGAAATGTCAAAAATTGCAAAATGGCGCCAGCCTCACCTTTGCCATCCGCACAGAAGAAGGCAATCTTGTATGGCCTGATTTGGCTGGCCACGTTTTTCAGCACCGAGCAACAGGGCAAGGCATTGGTGGTTCAGTGGTAGAATTCTCGCCTGCCACGCGGGAGGCCCGGGTTCGATTCCCGGCCAATGCAAATGCTAGGATTTTGGCACACCTCCACACTTTGCACTTCTCAAGCTTAAGACATCTCTGCAGGCCAGAAGCCATTTAAGGACATTTGCAAGAGTCACCGTGGCACTT
>NC_090649.1:41484985-41537485 GCF_040937935.1 Hyperolius riggenbachi | reverse complement strand
GTGCAGCATCTCTCCCTCTCCAGTACTCACCTATTAGGCTTCTTTTTAACTGTCTAGAAAAGCCTCGGAAATGCCAAGTCAGCAGCATCTGCTCATCTGGTGTTGTTTTACAACTTTTTGCCTTGTTGTCTTTGCACTCTACTCAGGGCCTTGCTCAAATTTGGAGCGTTCTCTCTAGGCCCTCATTCATTCTACTTTTGTCCTGAGTTTTCTCACAGTAGATGTTGAGATGTTGTGTCAGCTTACCTACAACTTGCTTTCCCAGCACCTAGCAATTAAGAAAACATACTAAAAGTACAGAAAAAAAAGTAGTAACAAACTTAAGTCAAATGAAAGCAACCACTTTTTTTGCTTGCCGGGACTGAAAGGCTTTTTGGTTTGTAACTTTTGTTGGGAAGTACCTCATCTAAAAACAAGTTAAGGGAAAGAGCAACTTCCTTTTTTTCAATCCTCTCAGCTAAATCTCAGGCCGTGTGCAGAGTGCCCTCCTCATACTGCTATGTGAGCACCTTTGGAGTGCAAAGCCTAATACACACCATACCAATGCCTGTCAGATAGATGGGTCGAACAGATGATTTCCGGCAGGTCCGATCTGATTTCCGATCGTTTTTCTGATGGATTTGCATAGTAGTGATCGGAAATCCGAACGGAAATCCGATCGTGTCTGTCGGAAAGGATCTATCGGCCCATCTATCTGATGGGGAATTGCATGGTGTGCACCAGGCATACGAGAATGAGTATCTTTCAGGTGGTTGTTCCTTGTCAAGTGATTGATTGTAAGTCTCTCCTTGACAAAAGGACTGGAGTAAAGCCAACGGAAATCTGGGAAAAGCAGATAAGAAAAGTAGTATAGGAAAGATGAGTAAGATTGTAAGAAGGAGTGTTTTTCTCTTTCTTGGGGTGGTGAAGCACTTTTGCTGAAAAGTTGTTAAAAGAGGTTGTGTGAGTAAAAGTGAAGGGGAAAGCTGAGATGACATTTTCGTTTGTTAGCAAAGGGAGTGGGGAGTGGCATGTGAAAGAGGAAGTGATGGCCTGGTGATGGTTTGTAATCGTTTTGGAGGAGCTCTGCCTAGTAGAAAGTAAAAGGAGAAGCTTTGATCGCCCAACGTGGGGCTCGAACCCACGACCCTGAGATTAAGAGTCTCATGCTCTACCGACTGAGCTAGCCGGGCTTGCTTGCTTGAGCTGAAATGTCAAAAATTGCAAAATGGCGCCAGCCTCACCTTTGCCATCCGCACAGAAGAAGGCAATCTTGTATGGCCTGATTTGGCTGGCCACGTTTTTCAGCACCGAGCAACAGGGCAAGGCATTGGTGGTTCAGTGGTAGAATTCTCGCCTGCCACGTGGGAGGCCCGGGGTCGATTCCCGGCCAATGCAAATGCTAGGATTTTGGCACACCTCCACACTTTGCACTTCTCAAGCTTAAGACATCTCTGCAGGCCAGAAGCCATTTAAGGACATTTGCAAGAGTCACCGTGGCACTTGGCCACAGTGCTGGCTGACAGTCGAGAAGAGGGACCCTAGTACCCAGCAAACATGACTCTAAGACACACAAGTTAAAGCAGCCTTGGGACACTTGCGTGCCCAAAGGCCTTGCATGTCTTCTAGCAGTGCCAGTGACGTGCAGCATCTCTCCCTCTCCAGTACTCACCTATTAGGCTTCTTTTTAACTGTCTAGAAAAGCCTCGGAAATGCCAAGTCAGCAGCATCTGCTCATCTGGTGTTGTTTTACAACTTTTTGCCTTGTTGTCTTTGCACTCTACTCAGGGCCTTGCTCAAATTTGGAGCGTTCTCTCTAGGCCCTCATTCATTCTACTTTTGTCCTGAGTTTTCTCACAGTAGATGTTGAGATGTTGTGTCAGCTTACCTACAACTTGCTTTCCCAGCACCTAGCAATTAAGAAAACATACTAAAAGTACAGAAAAAAAAGTAGTAACAAACTTAAGTCAAATGAAAGCAACCACTTTTTTTGCTTGCCGGGACTGAAAGGCTTTTTGGTTTGTAACTTTTGTTGGGAAGTACCTCATCTAAAAACAAGTTAAGGGAAAGAGCAACTTCCTTTTTTTCAATCCTCTCAGCTAAATCTCAGGCCGTGTGCAGAGTGCCCTCCTCATACTGCTATGTGAGCACCTTTGGAGTGCAAAGCCTAATACACACCATACCAATGCCTGTCAGATAGATGGGTCGAACAGATGATTTCCGGCAGGTCCGATCTGATTTCCGATCGTTTTTCTGATGGATTTGCATAGTAGTGATCGGAAATCCGAACGGAAATCCGATCGTGTCTGTCGGAAAGGATCTATCGGCCCATCTATTTGATGGGGAATTGCATGGTGTGCACCAGGCATACGAGAATGAGTATCTTTCAGGTGGTTGTTCCTTGTCAAGTGATTGATTGTAAGTCTCTCCTTGACAAAAGGACTGGAGTAAAGCCAACGGAAATCTGGGAAAAGCAGATAAGAAAAGTAGTATAGGAAAGATGAGTAAGATTGTAAGAAGGAGTGTTTTTCTCTTTCTTGGGGTGGTGAAGCACTTTTGCTGAAAAGTTGTTAAAAGAGGTTGTGTGAGTAAAAGTGAAGGGGAAAGCTGAGATGACATTTTCGTTTGTTAGCAAAGGGAGTGGGGAGTGGCATGTGAAAGAGGAAGTGATGGCCTGGTGATGGTTTGTAATCGTTTTGGAGGAGCTCTGCCTAGTAGAAAGTAAAAGGAGAAGCTTTGATCGCCCAACGTGGGGCTCGAACCCACGACCCTGAGATTAAGAGTCTCATGCTCTACCGACTGAGCTAGCCGGGCTTGCTTGCTTGAGCTGAAATGTCAAAAATTGCAAAATGGCGCCAGCCTCACCTTTGCCATCCGCACAGAAGAAGGCAATCTTGTATGGCCTGATTTGGCTGGCCACGTTTTTCAGCACCGAGCAACAGGGCAAGGCATTGGTGGTTCAGTGGTAGAATTCTCGCCTGCCACGCGGGAGGCCCGGGTTCGATTCCCGGCCAATGCAAATGCTAGGATTTTGGCACACCTCCACACTTTGCACTTCTCAAGCTTAAGACATCTCTGCAGGCCAGAAGCCATTTAAGGACATTTGCAAGAGTCACCGTGGCACTTGGCCACAGTGCTGGCTGACAGTCGAGAAGAGGGACCCTAGTACCCAGCAAACATGACTCTAAGACACACAAGTTAAAGCAGCCTTGGGACACTTGCGTGCCCAAAGGCCTTGCATGTCTTCTAGCAGTGCCAGTGACGTGCAGCATCTCTCCCTCTCCAGTACTCACCTATTAGGCTTCTTTTTAACTGTCTAGAAAAGCCTCGGAAATGCCAAGTCAGCAGCATCTGCTCATCTGGTGTTGTTTTACAACTTTTTGCCTTGTTGTCTTTGCACTCTACTCAGGGCCTTGCTCAAATTTGGAGCGTTCTCTCTAGGCCCTCATTCATTCTACTTTTGTCCTGAGTTTTCTCACAGTAGATGTTGAGATGTTGTGTCAGCTTACCTACAACTTGCTTTCCCAGCACCTAGCAATTAAGAAAACATACTAAAAGTACAGAAAAAAAAGTAGTAACAAACTTAAGTCAAATGAAAGCAACCACTTTTTTTGCTTGCCGGGACTGAAAGGCTTTTTGGTTTGTAACTTTTGTTGGGAAGTACCTCATCTAAAAACAAGTTAAGGGAAAGAGCAACTTCCTTTTTTTCAATCCTCTCAGCTAAATCTCAGGCCGTGTGCAGAGTGCCCTCCTCATACTGCTATGTGAGCACCTTTGGAGTGCAAAGCCTAATACACACCATACCAATGCCTGTCAGATAGATGGGTCGAACAGATGATTTCCGGCAGGTCCGACCTGATTTCCGATCGTTTTTCTGATGGATTTGCATAGTAGTGATCGGAAATCCGAACGGAAATCCGATCGTGTCTGTCGGAAAGGATCTATCGGCCCATCTATCTGATGGGGAATTGCATGGTGTGCACCAGGCATACGAGAATGAGTATCTTTCAGGTGGTTGTTCCTTGTCAAGTGATTGATTGTAAGTCTCTCCTTGACAAAAGGACTGGAGTAAAGCCAACGGAAATCTGGGAAAAGCAGATAAGAAAAGTAGTATAGGAAAGATGAGTAAGATTGTAAGAAGGAGTGTTTTTCTCTTTCTTGGGGTGGTGAAGCACTTTTGCTGAAAAGTTGTTAAAAGAGGTTGTGTGAGTAAAAGTGAAGGGGAAAGCTGAGATGACATTTTCGTTTGTTAGCAAAGGGAGTGGGGAGTGGCATGTGAAAGAGGAAGTGATGGCCTGGTGATGGTTTGTAATCGTTTTGGAGGAGCTCTGCCTAGTAGAAAGTAAAAGGAGAAGCTTTGATCGCCCAACGTGGGGCTCGAACCCACGACCCTGAGATTAAGAGTCTCATGCTCTACCGACTGAGCTAGCCGGGCTTGCTTGCTTGAGCTGAAATGTCAAAAATTGCAAAATGGCGCCAGCCTCACCTTTGCCATCCGCACAGAAGAAGGCAATCTTGTATGGCCTGATTTGGCTGGCCACGTTTTTCAGCACCGAGCAACAGGGCAAGGCATTGGTGGTTCAGTGGTAGAATTCTCGCCTGCCACGCGGGAGGCCCGGGTTCGATTCCCGGCCAATGCAAATGCTAGGATTTTGGCACACCTCCACACTTTGCACTTCTCAAGCTTAAGACATCTCTGCAGGCCAGAAGCCATTTAAGGACATTTGCAAGAGTCACCGTGGCACTTGGCCACAGTGCTGGCTGACAGTCGAGAAGAGGGACCCTAGTACCCAGCAAACATGACTCTAAGACACACAAGTTAAAGCAGCCTTGGGACACTTGCGTGCCCAAAGGCCTTGCATGTCTTCTAGCAGTGCCAGTGACGTGCAGCATCTCTCCCTCTCCAGTACTCACCTATTAGGCTTCTTTTTAACTGTCTAGAAAAGCCTCGGAAATGCCAAGTCAGCAGCATCTGCTCATCTGGTGTTGTTTTACAACTTTTTGCCTTGTTGTCTTTGCACTCTACTCAGGGCCTTGCTCAAATTTGGAGCGTTCTCTCTAGGCCCTCATTCATTCTACTTTTGTCCTAAGTTTTCTCACAGTAGATGTTGAGATGTTGTGTCAGCTTACCTACAACTTGCTTTCCCAGCACCTAGCAATTAAGAAAACATACTAAAAGTACAGAAAAAAAAGTAGTAACAAACTTAAGTCAAATGAAAGCAACCACTTTTTTTGCTTGCCGGGACTGAAAGGCTTTTTGGTTTGTAACTTTTGTTGGGAAGTACCTCATCTAAAAACAAGTTAAGGGAAAGAGCAACTTCCTTTTTTTCAATCCTCTCAGCTAAATCTCAGGCCGTGTGCAGAGTGCCCTCCTCATACTGCTATGTGAGCACCTTTGGAGTGCAAAGCCTAATACACACCATACCAATGCCTGTCAGATAGATGGGTCGAACAGATGATTTCCGGCAGGTCCGATCTGATTTCCGATCGTTTTTCTGATGGATTTGCATAGTAGTGATCGGAAATCCGAACGGAAATCCGATCGTGTCTGTCGGAAAGGATCTATCGGCCCATCTATCTGATGGGGAATTGCATGGTGTGCACCAGGCATACGAGAATGAGTATCTTTCAGGTGGTTGTTCCTTGTCAAGTGATTGATTGTAAGTCTCTCCTTGACAAAAGGACTGGAGTAAAGCCAACGGAAATCTGGGAAAAGCAGATAAGAAAAGTAGTATAGGAAAGATGAGTAAGATTGTAAGAAGGAGTGTTTTTCTCTTTCTTGGGGTGGTGAAGCACTTTTGCTGAAAAGTTGTTAAAAGAGGTTGTGTGAGTAAAAGTGAAGGGGAAAGCTGAGATGACATTTTCGTTTGTTAGCAAAGGGAGTGGGGAGTGGCATGTGAAAGAGGAAGTGATGGCCTGGTGATGGTTTGTAATCGTTTTGGAGGAGCTCTGCCTAGTAGAAAGTAAAAGGAGAAGCTTTGATCGCCCAACGTGGGGCTCGAACCCACGACCCTGAGATTAAGAGTCTCATGCTCTACCGACTGAGCTAGCCGGGCTTGCTTGCTTGAGCTGAAATGTCAAAAATTGCAAAATGGCGCCAGCCTCACCTTTGCCATCCGCACAGAAGAAGGCAATCTTGTATGGCCTGATTTGGCTGGCCACGTTTTTCAGCACCGAGCAACAGGGCAAGGCATTGGTGGTTCAGTGGTAGAATTCTCGCCTGCCACGCGGGAGGCCTGGGTTCGATTCCCGGCCAATGCAAATGCTAGGATTTTGGCACACCTCCACACTTTGCACTTCTCAAGCTTAAGACATCTCTGCAGGCCAGAAGCCATTTAACCTCCCCGGCGTTCAATTCCCAGGATTTCTTTGCAAAAAGTGATAAAATGTATTTTTAAAACTTTTTTTTTTCCTGTAACTTGCCAAACTGTGTCAAGCAAGGGTCTAGTATACAGTGCAGAAGAGTATTGATGTGTATGCACGTTTATACTGTTCACAGCATGTTTTTATGGATGGACATTTCTGTCCATACCGCTGAGGAGGTTAAGGACATTTGCAAGAGTCACCGTGGCACTTGGCCACAGTGCTGGCTGACAGTCGAGAAGAGGGACCCTAGTACCCAGCAAACATGACTCTAAGACACACAAGTTAAAGCAGCCTTGGGACACTTGCGTGCCCAAAGGCCTTGCATGTCTTCTAGCAGTGCCAGTGACGTGCAGCATCTCTCCCTCTCCAGTACTCACCTATTAGGCTTCTTTTTAACTGTCTAGAAAAGCCTCGGAAATGCCAAGTCAGCAGCATCTGCTCATCTGGTGTTGTTTTACAACTTTTTGCCTTGTTGTCTTTGCACTCTACTCAGGGCCTTGCTCAAATTTGGAGCGTTCTCTCTAGGCCCTCATTCATTCTACTTTTGTCCTGAGTTTTCTCACAGTAGATGTTGAGATGTTGTGTCAGCTTACCTACAACTTGCTTTCCCAGCACCTAGCAATTAAGAAAACATACTAAAAGTACAGAAAAAAAAGTAGTAACAAACTTAAGTCAAATGAAAGCAACCACTTTTTTTGCTTGCCGGGACTGAAAGGCTTTTTGGTTTGTAACTTTTGTTGGGAAGTACCTCATCTAAAAACAAGTTAAGGGAAAGAGCAACTTCCTTTTTTTCAATCCTCTCAGCTAAATCTCAGGCCGTGTGCAGAGTGCCCTCCTCATACTGCTATGTGAGCACCTTTGGAGTGCAAAGCCTAATACACACCATACCAATGCCTGTCAGATAGATGGGTCGAACAGATGATTTCCGGCAGGTCCGATCTGATTTCCGATCGTTTTTCTGATGGATTTGCATAGTAGTGATCGGAAATCCGAACGGAAATCCGATCGTGTCTGTCGGAAAGGATCTATCGGCCCATCTATCTGATGGGGAATTGCATGGTGTGCACCAGGCATACGAGAATGAGTATCTTTCAGGTGGTTGTTCCTTGTCAAGTGATTGATTGTAAGTCTCTCCTTGACAAAAGGACTGGAGTAAAGCCAACGGAAATCTGGGAAAAGCAGATAAGAAAAGTAGTATAGGAAAGATGAGTAAGATTGTAAGAAGGAGTGTTTTTCTCTTTCTTGGGGTGGTGAAGCACTTTTGCTGAAAAGTTGTTAAAAGAGGTTGTGTGAGTAAAAGTGAAGGGGAAAGCTGAGATGACATTTTCGTTTGTTAGCAAAGGGAGTGGGGAGTGGCATGTGAAAGAGGAAGTGATGGCCTGGTGATGGTTTGTAATCGTTTTGGAGGAGCTCTGCCTAGTAGAAAGTAAAAGGAGAAGCTTTGATCGCCCAACGTGGGGCTCGAACCCACGACCCTGAGATTAAGAGTCTCATGCTCTACCGACTGAGCTAGCCGGGCTTGCTTGCTTGAGCTGAAATGTCAAAAATTGCAAAATGGCGCCAGCCTCACCTTTGCCATCCGCACAGAAGAAGGCAATCTTGTATGGCCTGATTTGGCTGGCCACGTTTTTCAGCACCGAGCAACAGGGCAAGGCATTGGTGGTTCAGTGGTAGAATTCTCGCCTGCCACGCGGGAGGCCCGGGTTCGATTCCCGGCCAATGCAAATGCTAGGATTTTGGCACACCTCCACACTTTGCACTTCTCAAGCTTAAGACATCTCTGCAGGCCAGAAGCCATTTAAGGACATTTGCAAGAGTCACCGTGGCACTTGGCCACAGTGCTGGCTGACAGTCGAGAAGAGGGACCCTAGTACCCAGCAAACATGACTCTAAGACACACAAGTTAAAGCAGCCTTGGGACACTTGCGTGCCCAAAGGCCTTGCATGTCTTCTAGCAGTGCCAGTGACGTGCAGCATCTCTCCCTCTCCAGTACTCACTTATTAGGCTTCTTTTTAACTGTCTAGAAAAGCCTCGGAAATGCCAAGTCAGCAGCATCTGCTCATCTGGTGTTGTTTTACAACTTTTTGCCTTGTTGTCTTTGCACTCTACTCAGGGCCTTGCTCAAATTTGGAGCGTTCTCTCTAGGCCCTCATTCATTCTACTTTTGTCCTGAGTTTTCTCACAGTAGATGTTGAGATGTTGTGTCAGCTTACCTACAACTTGCTTTCCCAGCACCTAGCAATTAAGAAAACATACTAAAAGTACAGAAAAAAAAGTAGTAACAAACTTAAGTCAAATGAAAGCAACCACTTTTTTTGCTTGCCGGGACTGAAAGGCTTTTTGGTTTGTAACTTTTGTTGGGAAGTACCTCATCTAAAAACAAGTTAAGGGAAAGAGCAACTTCCTTTTTTTCAATCCTCTCAGCTAAATCTCAGGCCGTGTGCAGAGTGCCCTCCTCATACTGCTATGTGAGCACCTTTGGAGTGCAAAGCCTAATACACACCATACCAATGCCTGTCAGATAGATGGGTCGAACAGATGATTTCCGGCAGGTCCGATCTGATTTCCGATCGTTTTTCTGATGGATTTGCATAGTAGTGATCGGAAATCCGAACGGAAATCCGATCGTGTCTGTCGGAAAGGATCTATCGGCCCATCTATTTGATGGGGAATTGCATGGTGTGCACCAGGCATACGAGAATGAGTATCTTTCAGGTGGTTGTTCCTTGTCAAGTGATTGATTGTAAGTCTCTCCTTGACAAAAGGACTGGAGTAAAGCCAACGGAAATCTGGGAAAAGCAGATAAGAAAAGTAGTATAGGAAAGATGAGTAAGATTGTAAGAAGGAGTGTTTTTCTCTTTCTTGGGGTGGTGAAGCACTTTTGCTGAAAAGTTGTTAAAAGAGGTTGTGTGAGTAAAAGTGAAGGGGAAAGCTGAGATGACATTTTCGTTTGTTAGCAAAGGGAGTGGGGAGTGGCATGTGAAAGAGGAAGTGATGGCCTGGTGATGGTTTGTAATCGTTTTGGAGGAGCTCTGCCTAGTAGAAAGTAAAAGGAGAAGCTTTGATCGCCCAACGTGGGGCTCGAACCCACGACCCTGAGATAAAGAGTCTCATGCTCTACCGACTGAGCTAGCCGGGCTTGCTTGCTTGAGCTGAAATGTCAAAAATTGCAAAATGGCGCCAGCCTCACCTTTGCCATCCGCACAGAAGAAGGCAATCTTGTATGGCCTGATTTGGCTGGCCACGTTTTTCAGCACCGAGCAACAGGGCAAGGCATTGGTGGTTCAGTGGTAGAATTCTCGCCTGCCACGCGGGAGGCCCGGGTTCGATTCCCGGCCAATGCAAATGCTAGGATTTTGGCACACCTCCACACTTTGCACTTCTCAAGCTTAAGACATCTCTGCAGGCCAGAAGCCATTTAAGGACATTTGCAAGAGTCACCGTGGCACTTGGCCACAGTGCTGGCTGACAGTCGAGAAGAGGGACCCTAGTACCCAGCAAACATGACTCTAAGACACACAAGTTAAAGCAGCCTTGGGACACTTGCGTGCCCAAAGGCCTTGCATGTCTTCTAGCAGTGCCAGTGACGTGCAGCATCTCTCCCTCTCCAGTACTCACCTATTAGGCTTCTTTTTAACTGTCTAGAAAAGCCTCGGAAATGCCAAGTCAGCAGCATCTGCTCATCTGGTGTTGTTTTACAACTTTTTGCCTTGTTGTCTTTGCACTCTACTCAGGGCCTTGCTCAAATTTGGAGCGTTCTCTCTAGGCCCTCATTCATTCTACTTTTGTCCTAAGTTTTCTCACAGTAGATGTTGAGATGTTGTGTCAGCTTACCTACAACTTGCTTTCCCAGCACCAAGCAATTAAGAAAACATACTAAAAGTACAGAAAAAAAAGTAGTAACAAACTTAAGTCAAATGAAAGCAACCACTTTTTTTGCTTGCCGGGACTGAAAGGCTTTTTGGTTTGTAACTTTTGTTGGGAAGTACCTCATCTAAAAACAAGTTAAGGGAAAGAGCAACTTCCTTTTTTTCAATCCTCTCAGCTAAATCTCAGGCCGTGTGCAGAGTGCCCTCCTCATACTGCTATGTGAGCACCTTTGGAGTGCAAAGCCTAATACACACCATACCAATGCCTGTCAGATAGATGGGTCGAACAGATGATTTCCGGCAGGTCCGATCTGATTTCCGATCGTTTTTCTGATGGATTTGCATAGTAGTGATCGGAAATCCGAACGGAAATCCGATCGTGTCTGTCGGAAAGGATCTATCGGCCCATCTATTTGATGGGGAATTGCATGGTGTGCACCAGGCATACGAGAATGAGTATCTTTCAGGTGGTTGTTCCTTGTCAAGTGATTGATTGTAAGTCTCTCCTTGACAAAAGGACTGGAGTAAAGCCAACGGAAATCTGGGAAAAGCAGATAAGAAAAGTAGTATAGGAAAGATGAGTAAGATTGTAAGAAGGAGTGTTTTTCTCTTTCTTGGGGTGGTGAAGCACTTTTGCTGAAAAGTTGTTAAAAGAGGTTGTGTGAGTAAAAGTGAAGGGGAAAGCTGAGATGACATTTTCGTTTGTTAGCAAAGGGAGTGGGGAGTGGCATGTGAAAGAGGAAGTGATGGCCTGGTGATGGTTTGTAATCGTTTTGGAGGAGCTCTGCCTAGTAGAAAGTAAAAGGAGAAGCTTTGATCGCCCAACGTGGGGCTCGAACCCACGACCCTGACATTAAGAGTCTCATGCTCTACCGACTGAGCTAGCCGGGCTTGCTTGCTTGAGCTGAAATGTCAAAAATTGCAAAATGGCGCCAGCCTCACCTTTGCCATCCGCACAGAAGAAGGCAATCTTGTATGGCCTGATTTGGCTGGCCACGTTTTTCAGCACCGAGCAACAGGGCAAGGCATTGGTGGTTCAGTGGTAGAATTCTCGCCTGCCACGCGGGAGGCCCGGGTTCGATTCCCGGCCAATGCAAATGCTAGGATTTTGGCACACCTCCACACTTTGCACTTCTCAAGCTTAAGACATCTCTGCAGGCCAGAAGCCATTTAAGGACATTTGCAAGAGTCACCGTGGCACTTGGCCACAGTGCTGGCTGACAGTCGAGAAGAGGGACCCTAGTACCCAGCAAACATGACTCTAAGACACACAAGTTAAAGCAGCCTTGGGACACTTGCGTGCCCAAAGGCCTTGCATGTCTTCTAGCAGTGCCAGTGACGTGCAGCATCTCTCCCTCTCCAGTACTCACCTATTAGGCTTCTTTTTAACTGTCTAGAAAAGCCTCGGAAATGCCAAGTCAGCAGCATCTGCTCATCTGGTGTTGTTTTACAACTTTTTGCCTTGTTGTCTTTGCACTCTACTCAGGGCCTTGCTCAAATTTGGAGCGTTCTCTCTAGGCCCTCATTCATTCTACTTTTGTCCTGAGTTTTCTCACAGTAGATGTTGAGATGTTGTGTCAGCTTACCTACAACTTGCTTTCCCAGCACCTAGCAATTAAGAAAACATACTAAAAGTACAGAAAAAAAAGTAGTAACAAACTTAAGTCAAATGAAAGCAACCACTTTTTTTGCTTGCCGGGACTGAAAGGCTTTTTGGTTTGTAACTTTTGTTGGGAAGTACCTCATCTAAAAACAAGTTAAGGGAAAGAGCAACTTCCTTTTTTTCAATCCTCTCAGCTAAATCTCAGGCCGTGTGCAGAGTGCCCTCCTCATACTGCTATGTGAGCACCTTTGGAGTGCAAAGCCTAATACACACCATACCAATGCCTGTCAGATAGATGGGTCGAACAGATGATTTCCGGCAGGTCCGACCTGATTTCCGATCGTTTTTCTGATGGATTTGCATAGTAGTGATCGGAAATCCGAACGGAAATCCGATCGTGTCTGTCGGAAAGGATCTATCGGCCCATCTATCTGATGGGGAATTGCATGGTGTGCACCAGGCATACGAGAATGAGTATCTTTCAGGTGGTTGTTCCTTGTCAAGTGATTGATTGTAAGTCTCTCCTTGACAAAAGGACTGGAGTAAAGCCAACGGAAATCTGGGAAAAGCAGATAAGAAAAGTAGTATAGGAAAGATGAGTAAGATTGTAAGAAGGAGTGTTTTTCTCTTTCTTGGGGTGGTGAAGCACTTTTGCTGAAAAGTTGTTAAAAGAGGTTGTGTGAGTAAAAGTGAAGGGGAAAGCTGAGATGACATTTTCGTTTGTTAGCAAAGGGAGTGGGGAGTGGCATGTGAAAGAGGAAGTGATGGCCTGGTGATGGTTTGTAATCGTTTTGGAGGAGCTCTGCCTAGTAGAAAGTAAAAGGAGAAGCTTTGATCGCCCAACGTGGGGCTCGAACCCACGACCCTGAGATTAAGAGTCTCATGCTCTACCGACTGAGCTAGCCGGGCTTGCTTGCTTGAGCTGAAATGTCAAAAATTGCAAAATGGCGCCAGCCTCACCTTTGCCATCCGCACAGAAGAAGGCAATCTTGTATGGCCTGATTTGGCTGGCCACGTTTTTCAGCACCGAGCAACAGGGCAAGGCATTGGTGGTTCAGTGGTAGAATTCTCGCCTGCCACGCGGGAGGCCCGGGTTCGATTCCCGGCCAATGCAAATGCTAGGATTTTGGCACACCTCCACACTTTGCACTTCTCAAGCTTAAGACATCTCTGCAGGCCAGAAGCCATTTAAGGACATTTGCAAGAGTCACCGTGGCACTTGGCCACAGTGCTGGCTGACAGTCGAGAAGAGGGACCCTAGTACCCAGCAAACATGACTCTAAGACACACAAGTTAAAGCAGCCTTGGGACACTTGCGTGCCCAAAGGCCTTGCATGTCTTCTAGCAGTGCCAGTGACGTGCAGCATCTCTCCCTCTCCAGTACTCACCTATTAGGCTTCTTTTTAACTGTCTAGAAAAGCCTCGGAAATGCCAAGTCAGCAGCATCTGCTCATCTGGTGTTGTTTTACAACTTTTTGCCTTGTTGTCTTTGCACTCTACTCAGGGCCTTGCTCAAATTTGGAGCGTTCTCTCTAGGCCCTCATTCATTCTACTTTTGTCCTAAGTTTTCTCACAGTAGATGTTGAGATGTTGTGTCAGCTTACCTACAACTTGCTTTCCCAGCACCTAGCAATTAAGAAAACATACTAAAAGTACAGAAAAAAAAGTAGTAACAAACTTAAGTCAAATGAAAGCAACCACTTTTTTTGCTTGCCGGGACTGAAAGGCTTTTTGGTTTGTAACTTTTGTTGGGAAGTACCTCATCTAAAAACAAGTTAAGGGAAAGAGCAACTTCCTTTTTTTCAATCCTCTCAGCTAAATCTCAGGCCGTGTGCAGAGTGCCCTCCTCATACTGCTATGTGAGCACCTTTGGAGTGCAAAGCCTAATACACACCATACCAATGCCTGTCAGATAGATGGGTCGAACAGATGATTTCCGGCAGGTCCGATCTGATTTCCGATCGTTTTTCTGATGGATTTGCATAGTAGTGATCGGAAATCCGAACGGAAATCCGATCGTGTCTGTCGGAAAGGATCTATCGGCCCATCTATCTGATGGGGAATTGCATGGTGTGCACCAGGCATACGAGAATGAGTATCTTTCAGGTGGTTGTTCCTTGTCAAGTGATTGATTGTAAGTCTCTCCTTGACAAAAGGACTGGAGTAAAGCCAACGGAAATCTGGGAAAAGCAGATAAGAAAAGTAGTATAGGAAAGATGAGTAAGATTGTAAGAAGGAGTGTTTTTCTCTTTCTTGGGGTGGTGAAGCACTTTTGCTGAAAAGTTGTTAAAAGAGGTTGTGTGAGTAAAAGTGAAGGGGAAAGCTGAGATGACATTTTCGTTTGTTAGCAAAGGGAGTGGGGAGTGGCATGTGAAAGAGGAAGTGATGGCCTGGTGATGGTTTGTAATCGTTTTGGAGGAGCTCTGCCTAGTAGAAAGTAAAAGGAGAAGCTTTGATCGCCCAACGTGGGGCTCGAACCCACGACCCTGAGATTAAGAGTCTCATGCTCTACCGACTGAGCTAGCCGGGCTTGCTTGCTTGAGCTGAAATGTCAAAAATTGCAAAATGGCGCCAGCCTCACCTTTGCCATCCGCACAGAAGAAGGCAATCTTGTATGGCCTGATTTGGCTGGCCACGTTTTTCAGCACCGAGCAACAGGGCAAGGCATTGGTGGTTCAGTGGTAGAATTCTCGCCTGCCACGCGGGAGGCCTGGGTTCGATTCCCGGCCAATGCAAATGCTAGGATTTTGGCACACCTCCACACTTTGCACTTCTCAAGCTTAAGACATCTCTGCAGGCCAGAAGCCATTTAAGGACATTTGCAAGAGTCACCGTGGCACTTGGCCACAGTGCTGGCTGACAGTCGAGAAGAGGGACCCTAGTACCCAGCAAACATGACTCTAAGACACACAAGTTAAAGCAGCCTTGGGACACTTGCGTGCCCAAAGGCCTTGCATGTCTTCTAGCAGTGCCAGTGACGTGCAGCATCTCTCCCTCTCCAGTACTCACCTATTAGGCTTCTTTTTAACTGTCTAGAAAAGCCTCGGAAATGCCAAGTCAGCAGCATCTGCTCATCTGGTGTTGTTTTACAACTTTTTGCCTTGTTGTCTTTGCACTCTACTCAGGGCCTTGCTCAAATTTGGAGCGTTCTCTCTAGGCCCTCATTCATTCTACTTTTGTCCTGAGTTTTCTCACAGTAGATGTTGAGATGTTGTGTCAGCTTACCTACAACTTGCTTTCCCAGCACCTAGCAATTAAGAAAACACACTAAAAGTACAGAAAAAAAAGTAGTAACAAACTTAAGTCAAATGAAAGCAACCACTTTTTTTGCTTGCCGGGACTGAAAGGCTTTTTGGTTTGTAACTTTTGTTGGGAAGTACCTCATCTAAAAACAAGTTAAGGGAAAGAGCAACTTCCTTTTTTTCAATCCTCTCAGCTAAATCTCAGGCCGTGTGCAGAGTGCCCTCCTCATACTGCTATGTGAGCACCTTTGGAGTGCAAAGCCTAATACACACCATACCAATGCCTGTCAGATAGATGGGTCGAACAGATGATTTCCGGCAGGTCCGATCTGATTTCCGATCGTTTTTCTGATGGATTTGCATAGTAGTGATCGGAAATCCGAACGGAAATCCGATCGTGTCTGTCGGAAAGGATCTATCGGCCCATCTATCTGATGGGGAATTGCATGGTGTGCACCAGGCATACGAGAATGAGTATCTTTCAGGTGGTTGTTCCTTGTCAAGTGATTGATTGTAAGTCTCTCCTTGACAAAAGGACTGGAGTAAAGCCAACGGAAATCTGGGAAAAGCAGATAAGAAAAGTAGTATAGGAAAGATGAGTAAGATTGTAAGAAGGAGTGTTTTTCTCTTTCTTGGGGTGGTGAAGCACTTTTGCTGAAAAGTTGTTAAAAGAGGTTGTGTGAGTAAAAGTGAAGGGGAAAGCTGAGATGACATTTTCGTTTGTTAGCAAAGGGAGTGGGGAGTGGCATGTGAAAGAGGAAGTGATGGCCTGGTGATGGTTTGTAATCGTTTTGGAGGAGCTCTGCCTAGTAGAAAGTAAAAGGAGAAGCTTTGATCGCCCAACGTGGGGCTCGAACCCACGACCCTGAGATTAAGAGTCTCATGCTCTACAGACTGAGCTAGCCGGGCTTGCTTGCTTGAGCTGAAATGTCAAAAATTGCAAAATGGCGCCAGCCTCACCTTTGCCATCCGCACAGAAGAAGGCAATCTTGTATGGCCTGATTTGGCTGGCCACGTTTTTCAGCACCGAGCAACAGGGCAAGGCATTGGTGGTTCAGTGGTAGAATTCTCGCCTGCCACGTGGGAGGCCCGGGGTCGATTCCCGGCCAATGCAAATGCTAGGATTTTGGCACACCTCCACACTTTGCACTTCTCAAGCTTAAGACATCTCTGCAGGCCAGAAGCCATTTAAGGACATTTGCAAGAGTCACCGTGGCACTTGGCCACAGTGCTGGCTGACAGTCGAGAAGAGGGACCCTAGTACCCAGCAAACATGACTCTAAGACACACAAGTTAAAGCAGCCTTGGGACACTTGCGTGCCCAAAGGCCTTGCATGTCTTCTAGCAGTGCCAGTGACGTGCAGCATCTCTCCCTCTCCAGTACTCACCTATTAGGCTTCTTTTTAACTGTCTAGAAAAGCCTCGGAAATGCCAAGTCAGCAGCATCTGCTCATCTGGTGTTGTTTTACAACTTTTTGCCTTGTTGTCTTTGCACTCTACTCAGGGCCTTGCTCAAATTTGGAGCGTTCTCTCTAGGCCCTCATTCATTCTACTTTTGTCCTGAGTTTTCTCACAGTAGATGTTGAGATGTTGTGTCAGCTTACCTACAACTTGCTTTCCCAGCACCTAGCAATTAAGAAAACATACTAAAAGTACAGAAAAAAAAGTAGTAACAAACTTAAGTCAAATGAAAGCAACCACTTTTTTTGCTTGCCGGGACTGAAAGGCTTTTTGGTTTGTAACTTTTGTTGGGAAGTACCTCATCTAAAAACAAGTTAAGGGAAAGAGCAACTTCCTTTTTTTCAATCCTCTCAGCTAAATCTCAGGCCGTGTGCAGAGTGCCCTCCTCATACTGCTATGTGAGCACCTTTGGAGTGCAAAGCCTAATACACACCATACCAATGCCTGTCAGATAGATGGGTCGAACAGATGATTTCCGGCAGGTCCGATCTGATTTCCGATCGTTTTTCTGATGGATTTGCATAGTAGTGATCGGAAATCCGAACGGAAATCCGATCGTGTCTGTCGGAAAGGATCTATCGGCCCATCTATCTGATGGGGAATTGCATGGTGTGCACCAGGCATACGAGAATGAGTATCTTTCAGGTGGTTGTTCCTTGTCAAGTGATTGATTGTAAGTCTCTCCTTGACAAAAGGACTGGAGTAAAGCCAACGGAAATCTGGGAAAAGCAGATAAGAAAAGTAGTATAGGAAAGATGAGTAAGATTGTAAGAAGGAGTGTTTTTCTCTTTCTTGGGGTGGTGAAGCACTTTTGCTGAAAAGTTGTTAAAAGAGGTTGTGTGAGTAAAAGTGAAGGGGAAAGCTGAGATGACATTTTCGTTTGTTAGCAAAGGGAGTGGGGAGTGGCATGTGAAAGAGGAAGTGATGGCCTGGTGATGGTTTGTAATCGTTTTGGAGGAGCTCTGCCTAGTAGAAAGTAAAAGGAGAAGCTTTGATCGCCCAACGTGGGGCTCGAACCCACGAGCCTGAGTTTAAGAGTCTCATGCTCTACCGACTGAGCTAGCCGGGCTTGCTTGCTTGAGCTGAAATGTCAAAAATTGCAAAATGGCGCCAGCCTCACCTTTGCCATCCGCACAGAAGAAGGCAATCTTGTATGGCCTGATTTGGCTGGCCACGTTTTTCAGCACCGAGCAACAGGGCAAGGCATTGGTGGTTCAGTGGTAGAATTCTCGCCTGCCACGCGGGAGGCCCGGGTTCGATTCCCAGCCAATGCAAATGCTAGGATTTTGGCACACCTCCACACTTTGCACTTCTCAAGCTTAAGACATCTCTGCAGGCCAGAAGCCATTTAAGGACATTTGCAAGAGTCACCGTGGCACTTGGCCACAGTGCTGGCTGACAGTCGAGAAGAGGGACCCTAGTACCCAGCAAACATGACTCTAAGACACACAAGTTAAAGCAGCCTTGGGACACTTGCGTGCCCAATGGCCTTGCATGTCTTCTAGCAGTGCCAGTGACGTGCAGCATCTCTCCCTCTCCAGTACTCACCTATTAGGCTTCTTTTTAACTGTCTAGAAAAGCCTCGGAAATGCCAAGTCAGCAGCATCTGCTCATCTGGTGTTGTTTTACAACTTTTTGCCTTGTTGTCTTTGCACTCTACTCAGGGCCTTGCTCAAATTTGGAGCGTTCTCTCTAGGCCCTCATTCATTCTACTTTTGTCCTGAGTTTTCTCACAGTAGATGTTGAGATGTTGTGTCAGCTTACCTACAACTTGCTTTCCCAGCACCTAGCAATTAAGAAAACATACTAAAAGTACAGAAAAAAAAGTAGTAACAAACTTAAGTCAAATGAAAGCAACCACTTTTTTTGCTTGCCGGGACTGAAAGGCTTTTTGGTTTGTAACTTTTGTTGGGAAGTACCTCATCTAAAAACAAGTTAAGGGAAAGAGCAACTTCCTTTTTTTCAATCCTCTCAGCTAAATCTCAGGCCGTGTGCAGAGTGCCCTCCTCATACTGCTATGTGAGCACCTTTGGAGTGCAAAGCCTAATACACACCATACCAATGCCTGTCAGATAGATGGGTCGAACAGATGATTTCCGGCAGGTCCGATCTGATTTCCGATCGTATTTCTGATGGATTTGCATAGTAGTGATCGGAAATCCGATCGTGTCTGTCGGAAAGGATCTATCTGCCCATCTATCTGATGGGGAATTGCATGGTGTGCACCAGGCATACGAGAATGAGTATCTTTCAGGTGGTTGTTCCTTGTCAAGTGATTGATTGTAAGTCTCTCCTTGACAAAAGGACTGGAGTAAAGCCAACGGAAATCTGGGAAAAGCAGATAAGAAAAGTAGTATAGGAAAGATGAGTAAGATTGTAAGAAGGAGTGTTTTTCTCTTTCTTGGGGTGGTGAAGCACTTTTGCTGAAAAGTTGTTAAAAGAGGTTGTGTGAGTAAAAGTGAAGGGGAAAGCTGAGATGACATTTTCGTTTGTTAGCAAAGGGAGTGGGGAGTGGCATGTGAAAGAGGAAGTGATGGCCTGGTGATGGTTTGTAATCGTTTTGGAGGAGCTCTGCCTAGTAGAAAGTAAAAGGAGAAGCTTTGATCGCCCAACGTGGGGCTCGAACCCACGACCCTGAGATTAAGAGTCTCATGCTCTACCGACTGAGCTAGCCGGGCTTGCTTGCTTGAGCTGAAATGTCAAAAATTGCAAAATGGTGCCAGCCTCACCTTTGCCATCCGCACAGAAGAAGGCAATCTTGTATGGCCTGATGTGGCTGGCCACGTTTTTCAGCATCGAGCAACAGGGCAAGGCATTGGTGGTTCAGTGGTAGAATTCTCGCCTGCCACGCGGGAGGCCCGGGTTTGATTCCCGGCCAATGCAAATGCTAGGATTTTGGCACACCTCCACACTTTGCACTTCTCAAGCTTAAGACATCTCTGCAGGCCAGAAGCCATTTAAGGACATTTGCAAGAGTCACCGTGGCACTTGGCCACAGTGCTGGCTGACAGTCGAGAAGAGGGACCCTAGTACCCAGCAAACATGACTCTAAGACACACAAGTTAAAGCAGCCTTGGGACACTTGCGTGCCCAAAGGCCTTGCATGTCTTCTAGCAGTGCCAGTGACGTGCAGCATCTCTCCCTCTCCAGTACTCACCTATTAGGCTTCTTTTTAACTGTCTAGAAAAGCCTCGGAAATGCCAAGTCAGCAGCATCTGCTCATCTGGTGTTGTTTTACAACTTTTTGCCTTGTTGTCTTTGCACTCTACTCAGGGCCTTGCTCAAATTTGGAGCGTTCTCTCTAGGCCCTCATTCATTCTACTTTTGTCCTGAGTTTTCTCACAGTAGATGTTGAGATGTTGTGTCAGCTTACCTACAAC
Source organism: Hyperolius riggenbachi (assembly GCF_040937935.1). Lineage (NCBI taxonomy): Eukaryota > Metazoa > Chordata > Amphibia > Anura > Hyperoliidae > Hyperolius > Hyperolius riggenbachi. The sequence continues at coordinate 41,517,584 of NC_090649.1, read as the reverse complement.
TTGCTTTCCCAGCACCTAGCAATTAAGAAAACATACTAAAAGTACAGAAAAAAAAGTAGTAACAAACTTAAGTCAAATGAAAGCAACCACTTTTTTTGCTTGCCGGGACTGAAAGGCTTTTTGGTTTGTAACTTTTGTTGGGAAGTACCTCATCTAAAAACAAGTTAAGGGAAAGAGCAACTTCCTTTTTTTCAATCCTCTCAGCTAAATCTCAGGCCGTGTGCAGAGTGCCCTCCTCATACTGCTATGTGAGCACCTTTGGAGTGCAAAGCCTAATACACACCATACCAATGCCTGTCAGATAGATGGGTCGAACAGATGATTTCCGGCAGGTCCGATCTGATTTCCGATCGTTTTTCTGATGGATTTGCATAGTAGTGATCGGAAATCCGAACGGAAATCCGATCGTGTCTGTCGGAAAGGATCTATCGGCCCATCTATCTGATGGGGAATTGCATGGTGTGCACCAGGCATACGAGAGTGAGTATCTTTCAGGTGGTTGTTCCTTGTCAAGTGATTGATTGTAAGTCTCTCCTTGACAAAAGGACTGGAGTAAAGCCAACGGAAATCTGGGAAAAGCAGATAAGAAAAGTAGTATAGGAAAGATGAGTAAGATTGTAAGAAGGAGTGTTTTTCTCTTTCTTGGGGTGGTGAAGCACTTTTGCTGAAAAGTTGTTAAAAGAGGTTGTGTGAGTAAAAGTGAAGGGGAAAGCTGAGATGACATTTTCGTTTGTTAGCAAAGGGAGTGGGGAGTGGCATGTGAAAGAGGAAGTGATGGCCTGGTGATGGTTTGTAATCGTTTTGGAGGAGCTCTGCCTAGTAGAAAGTAAAAAGAGAAGCTTTGATCGCCCAACGTGGGGCTCAAACCCACGACCCTGAGAATAAGAGTCTCATGCTCTACCGACTGAGCTAGCCGGGCTTGCTTGCTTGAGCTGAAATGTCAAAAATTGCAAAATGGCGCCAGCCTCACCTTTGCCATCCGCACAGAAGAAGGCAATCTTGTATGGCCTGATTTGGCTGACCACGTTTTTCAGCACCGAGCAACAGGGCAAGGCATTGGTGGTTCAGTGGTAGAATTCTCGCCTGCCACGCGGGAGGCCCGGGTTCGATTCCCGGCCAATGCAAATGCTAGGATTTTGGCACACCTCCACACTTTGCACTTCTCAAGCTTAAGACATCTCTGCAGGCCAGAAGCCATTTAAGGACATTTGCAAGAGTCACCGTGGCACTTGGCCACAGTGCTGGCTGACAGTCGAGAAGAGGGACCCTAGTACCCAGCAAACATGACTCTAAGACACACAAGTTAAAGCAGCCTTGGGACACTTGCGTGCCCAAAGGCCTTGCATGTCTTCTAGCAGTGCCAGTGACGTGCAGCATCTCTCCCTCTCCAGTACTCACCTATTAGGCTTCTTTTTAACTGTCTAGAAAAGCCTCGGAAATGCCAAGTCAGCAGCATCTGCTCATCTGGTGTTGTTTTACAACTTTTTGCCTTGTTGTCTTTGCACTCTACTCAGGGCCTTGCTCAAATTTGGAGCGTTCTCTCTAGGCCCTCATTCATTCTACTTTTGTCCTGAGTTTTCTCACAGTAGATGTTGAGATGTTGTGTCAGCTTACCTACAACTTGCTTTCCCAGCACCTAGCAATTAAGAAAACATACTAAAAGTACAGAAATAAAAGTAGTAACAAACTTAAGTCAAATGAAAGCAACCACTTTTTTTGCTTGCTGGGACTGAAAGGCTTTTTGGTTTGTAACTTTTGTTGGGAAGTACCTCATCTAAAAACAAGTTAAGGGAAAGAGCAACTTCCTTTTTTTCAATCCTCTCAGCTAAATCTCAGGCCGTGTGCAAAGTGCCCTCCTCATACTGCTATGTGAGCACCTTTGGAGTGCAAAGCCTAATACACACCATACCAATGCCTGTCAGATAGATGGGTCGAACAGATGATTTCCGGCAGGTCCGATCTGATTTCCGATCGTTTTTCTGATGGATTTGCATAGTAGTGATCGGAAATCCGAACGGAAATCCGATCGTGTCTGTCGGAAAGGATCTATCGGCCCATCTATCTGATGGGGAATTGCATGGTGTGCACCAGGCATACGAGAATGAGTATCTTTCAGGTGGTTGTTCTTTGTCAAGTGATTGATTGTAAGTCTCTCCTTGACAAAAGGACTGGAGTAAAGCCAACGGAAATCTGGGAAAAGCAGATAAGAAAAGTAGTATAGGAAAGATGAGTAAGATTGTAAGAAGGAGTGTTTTTCTCTTTCTTGGGGTGGTGAAGCACTTTTGCTGAAAAGTTGTTAAAAGAGGTTGTGTGAGTAAAAGTGAAGGGGAAAGCTGAGATGACATTTTCGTTTGTTAGCAAAGGGAGTGGGGAGTGGCATGTGAAAGAGGAAGTGATGGCCTGGTGATGGTTTGTAATCGTTTTGGAGGAGCTCTGCCTAGTAGAAAGTAAAAGGAGAAGCTTTGATCGCCCAACGTGGGGCTCAAACCCACGACCCTGAGAATAAGAGTCTCATGCTCTACCGACTGAGCTAGCCGGGCTTGCTTGCTTGAGCTGAAATGTCAAAAATTGCAAAATGGCGCCAGCCTCACCTTTGCCATCCGCACAGAAGAAGGCAATCTTGTATGGCCTGATTTGGCTGGCCACGTTTTTCAGCACCGAGCAACAGGGCAAGGCATTGGTGGTTCAGTGGTAGAATTCTCACCTGCCACGCGGGAGGCCCGGGTTCGATTCCCGGCCAATGCAAATGCTAGGATTTTGGCACACCTCCACACTTTGCACTTCTCAAGCTTAAGACATCTCTGCAGGCCAGAAGCCATTTAAGGACATTTGCAAGAGTCACCGTGGCACTTGGCCACAGTGCTGGCTGACAGTCGAGAAGAGGGACCCTAGTACCCAGCAAACATGACTCTAAGACACACAAGTTAAAGCAGCCTTGGGACACTTGCGTGCCCAAAGGCCTTGCATGTCTTCTAGCAGTGCCAGTGACGTGCAGCATCTCTCCCTCTCCAGTACTCACCTATTAGGCTTCTTTTTAACTGTCTAGAAAAGCCTCGGAAATGCCAAGTCAGCAGCATCTGCTCATCTGGTGTTGTTTTACAACTTTTTGCCTTGTTGTCTTTGCACTCTACTCAGGGCCTTGCTCAAATTTGGAGCGTTCTCTCTAGGCCCTCATTCATTCTACTTTTGTCCTGAGTTTTCTCACAGTAGATGTTGAGATGTTGTGTCAGCTTACCTACAACTTGCTTTCCCAGCACCTAGCAATTAAGAAAACATACTAAAAGTACAGAAATAAAAGTAGTAACAAACTTAAGTCAAATGAAAGCAACCACTTTTTTTGCTTGCCGGGACTGAAAGGCTTTTTGGTTTGTAACTTTTGTTGGGAAGTACCTCATCTAAAAACAAGTTAAGGGAAAGAGCAACTTCCTTTTTTTCAATCCTCTCAGCTAAATCTCAGGCCGTGTGCAAAGTGCCCTCCTCATACTGCTATGTGAGCACCTTTGGAGTGCAAAGCCTAATACACACCATACCAATGCCTGTCAGATAGATGGGTCGAACAGATGATTTCCGGCAGGTCCGATATGATTTCCGATCATTTTTCTGATGGATTTGCATAGTAGTGATCGGAAATCCGAACGGAAATCCGATCGTGTCTGTCGGAAAGGATCTATCTGCCCATCTATCTGATGGGGAATTGCATGGTGTGCACCAGGCATACGAGAATGAGTATCTTTCAGGTGGTTGTTCCTTGTCAAGTGATTGATTGTAAGTCTCTCCTTGACAAAAGGACTGGAGTAAAGCCAACGGAAATCTGGGAAAAGCAGATAAGAAAAGTAGTATAGGAAAGATGAGTAAGATTGTAAGAAGGAGTGTTTTTCTCTTTCTTGGGGTGGTGAAGCACTTTTGCTGAAAAGTTGTTAAAAGAGGTTGTGTGAGTAAAAGTGAAGGGGAAAGCTGAGATGACATTTTCGTTTGTTAGCAAAGGGAGTGGGGAGTGGCATGTGAAAGAGGAAGTGATGGCCTGGTGATGGTTTGTAATCGTTTTGGAGGAGCTCTGCCTAGTAGAAAGTAAAAGGAGAAGCTTTGATCACCCAACGTGGGGCTCGAACCCACAAGCCTGAGATTAAGAGTCTCATGCTCAACCGACTGAGCTAGCCGGGCTTGCTTGCTTGAGCTGAAATGTCAAAAATTGCAAAATGGCGCCAGCCTCACCTTTGCCATCCGCACAGAAGAAGGCAATCTTGTATGGCCTGATTTGGCTGGCCACGTTTTTCAGCACCGAGCAACAGGGCAAGGCATTGGTGGTTCAGTGGTAGAATTCTCGCCTGCCACGCGGGAGGCCCGGGTTCGATTCCCGGCCAATGCAAATGCTAGGATTTTGGCACACCTCCACACTTTGCACTTCTCAAGCTTAAGACATCTCTGCAGGCCAGAAGCCATTTAAGGACATTTGCAAGAGTCACCGTGGCACTTGGCCACAGTGCTGGCTGACAGTCGAGAAGAGGGACCCTAGTACCCAGCAAACATGACTCTAAGACACACAAGTTAAAGCAGCCTTGGGACACTTGCGTGCCCAAAGGCCTTGCATGTCTTCTAGCAGTGCCAGTGACGTGCAGCATCTCTCCCTCTCCAGTACTCACCTATTAGGCTTCTTTTTAACTGTCTAGAAAAGCCTCGGAAATGCCAAGTCAGCAGCATCTGCTCATCTGGTGTTGTTTTACAACTTTTTGCCTTGTTGTCTTTGCACTCTACTCAGGGCCTTGCTCAAATTTGGAGCGTTCTCTCTAGGCCCTCATTCATTCTACTTTTGTCCTGAGTTTTCTCACAGTAGATGTTGAGATGTTGTGTCAGCTTACCTACAACTTGCTTTCCCAGCACCTAGCAATTAAGAAAACATACTAAAAGTACAGAAAAAAAAGTAGTAACAAACTTAAGTCAAATGAAAGCAACCACTTTTTTTGCTTGCCGGGACTGAAAGGCTTTTTGGTTTGTAACTTTTGTTGGGAAGTACCTCATCTAAAAACAAGTTAAGGGAAAGAGCAGCTTCCTTTTTTTCAATCCTCTCAGCTAAATCTCAGGCCGTGTGCAGAGTGCCCTCCTCATACTGCTATGTGAGCACCTTTGGAGTGCAAAGCCTAATACACACCATACCAATGCCTGTCAGATAGATGGGTCGAACAGATGATTTCCGGCAGGTCCGATCTGATTTCCGATCGTTTTTCTGATGGATTTGCATAGTAGTGATCGGAAATCCGAACGGAAATCCGATCGTGTCTGTCGGAAAGGATCTATCGGCCCATCTATCTGATGGGGAATTGCATGGTGTGCACCAGGCATACGAGAATGAGTATCTTTCAGGTGGTTGTTCTTTGTCAAGTGATTGATTGTAAGTCTCTTCTTGACAAAAGGACTGGAGTAAAGCCAACGGAAATCTGGGAAAAGCAGATAAGAAAAGTAGTATAGGAAAGATGAGTAAGATTGTAAGAAGGAGTGTTTTTCTCTTTCTTGGGGTGGTGAAGCACTTTTGCTGAAAAGTTGTTAAAAGAGGTTGTGTGAGTAAAAGTGAAGGGGAAAGCTGAGATGACATTTTCGTTTGTTAGCAAAGGGAGTGGGGAGTGGCATGTGAAAGAGGAAGTGATGGCCTGGTGATGGTTTGTAATCGTTTTGGAGGAGCTCTGCCTAGTAGAAAGTAAAAGGAGAAGCTTTGATCGCCCAACGTGGGGCTCGAACCCACGACCCTGAGATTAAGAGTCTCATGCTCTACCGACTGAGCTAGCCGGGCTTGCTTGCTTGAGCTGAAATGTCAAAAATTGCAAAATGGCGCTAGCCTCACCTTTGCCATCCGCACAGAAGAAGGCAATCTTGTATGGCCTGATTTGGCTGGCCACGTTTTTCAGCACCGAGCAACAGGGCAAGGCATTGGTGGTTCAGTGGTAGAATTCTCGCCTGCCACGCGGGAGGCCCGGGTTCGATTCCCGGCCAATGCAAATGCTAGGATTTTGGCACACCTCCACACTTTGCACTTCTCAAGCTTAAGACATCTCTGCAGGCCAGAAGCCATTTAAGGACATTTGCAAGAGTCACCGTGGCACTTGGCCACAGTGCTGGCTGACAGTCGAGAAGAGGGACCCTAGTACCCAGCAAACATGACTCTAAGACACACAAGTTAAAGCAGCCTTGGGACACTTGCGTGCCCAAAGGCCTTGCATGTCTTCTAGCAGTGCCAGTGACATGCAGCATCTCTCCCTCTCCAGTACTCACCTATTAGGCTTCTTTTTAACTGTCTAGAAAAGCCTCGGAAATGCCAAGTCAGCAGCATCTGCTCATCTGGTGTTGTTTTACAACTTTTTGCCTTGTTGTCTTTGCACTCTACTCAGGGCCTTGCTCAAATTTGGAGCGTTCTCTCTAGGCCCTCATTCATTCTACTTTTGTCCTGAGTTTTCTCACAGTAGATGTTGAGATGTTGTGTCAGCTTACCTACAACTTGCTTTCCCAACACCTAGCAATTAAGAAAACATACTAAAAGTACAGAAAAAAAAAGTAGTAACAAACTTAAGTCAAATGAAAGCAACCACTTTTTTTGCTTGCCGGGACTGAAAGGCTTTTTGGTTTGTAACTTTTGTTGGGAAGTACCTCATCTAAAAACAAGTTAAGGGAAAGAGCAACTTCCTTTTTTTCAATCCTCTCAGCTAAATCTCAGGCCGTGTGCAGAGTGCCCTCCTCATACTGTTATGTGAGCACCTTTGGAGTGCAAAGCCTAATACACACCATACCAATGCCTGTCAGATAGATGGGTCGAACAGATGATTTCCGGCAGGTCCGATCTGATTTCCGATCGTTTTTCTGATGGATTTGCATAGTAGTGATCGGAAATCCGAACGGAAATCCGATCGTGTCTGTCGGAAAGGATCTATCGGCCCATCTATCTGATGGGGAATTGCATGGTGTGCACCAGGCATACGAGAATGAGTATCTTTCAGGTGCTTGTTCCTTGTCAAGTGATTGATTGTAAGTCTCTCCTTGACAAAAGGACTGGAGTAAAGCCAACGGAAATCTGGGAAAAGCAGATAAGAAAAGTAGTATAGGAAAGATGAGTAAGATTGTAAGAAGGAGTGTTTTTCTCTTTCTTGGGGTGGTGAAGCACTTTTGCTGAAAAGTTGTTAAAAGAGGTTGTGTGAGTAAAAGTGAAGGCGAAAGCTGAGATGACATTTTCGTTTGTTAGCAAAGGGAGTGGGGAGTGGCATGTGAAAGAGGAAGTGATGGCCTGGTGATGGTTTGTAATCGTTTTGGAGGAGCTCTGCCTAGTAGAAAGTAAAAGGAGAAGCTTTGATCGCCCAACGTGGGGCTCGAACCCACGACCCTGAGATTAAGAGTCTCATGCTCTACCGACTGAGCTAGCCGGGCTTGCTTGCTTGAGCTGAAATGTCAAAAATTGCAAAATGGCGCCAGCCTCACCTTTGCCATCCGCACAGAAGAAGGCAATCTTGTATGGCCTGATTTGGCTGGCCACGTTTTTCAGCACCGAGCAACAGGGCAAGGCATTGGTGGTTCAGTGGTAGAATTCTCGCCTGCCACGCGGGAGGCCCGGGTTCGATTCCCGGCCAATGCAAATGCTAGGATTTTGGCACACCTCCACACTTTGCACTTCTCAAGCTTAAGACATCTCTGCAGGCCAGAAGCCATTTAAGGACATTTGCAAGAGTCACCGTGGCACTTGGCCACAGTGCTGGCTGACAGTCGAGAAGAGGGACCCTAGTACCCAGCAAACATGACTCTAAGACACACAAGTTAAAGCAGCCTTGGGACACTTGCGTGCCCAAAGGCCTTGCATGTCTTCTAGCAGTGCCAGTGACGTGCAGCATCTCTCCCTCTCCAGTACTCACCTATTAGGCTTCTTTTTAACTGTCTAGAAAAGCCTCGGAAATGCCAAGTCAGCAGCATCTGCTCATCTGGTGTTGTTTTACAACTTTTTGCCTTGTTGTCTTTGCACTCTACTCAGGGCCTTGCTCAAATTTGGAGCGTTCTCTCTAGGCCCTCATTCATTCTACTTTTGTCCTGAGTTTTCTCACAGTAGATGTTGAGATGTTGTGTCAGCTTACCTACAACTTGCTTTCCCAGCACCTAGCAATTAAGAAAACATACTAAAAGTACAGAAAAAAAAGTAGTAACAAACTTAAGTCAAATGAAAGCAACCACTTTTTTTGCTTGCCGGGACTGAAAGGCTTTTTGGTTTGTAACTTTTGTTGGGAAGTACCTCATCTAAAAACAAGTTAAGGGAAAGAGCAACTTCCTTTTTTTCAATCCTCTCAGCTAAATCTCAGGCCGTGTGCAGAGTGCCCTCCTCATACTGCTATGTGAGCACCTTTGGAGTGCAAAGCCTAATACACACCATACCAATGCCTGTCAGATAGATGGGTCGAACAGATGATTTCCGGCAGGTCCGATCTGATTTCCGATCGTTTTTCTGATGGATTTGCATAGTAGTGATCGGAAATCCGAACGGAAATCCGATCGTGTCTGTCGGAAAGGATCTATCGGCCCATCTATCTGATGGGGAATTGCATGGTGTGCACCAGGCATACGAGAATGAGTATCTTTCAGGTGGTTGTTCCTTGTCAAGTGATTGATTGTAAGTCTCTCCTTGACAAAAGGACTGGAGTAAAGCCAACGGAAATCTGGGAAAAGCAGATAAGAAAAGTAGTATAGGAAAGATGAGTAAGATTGTAAGAAGGAGTGTTTTTCTCTTTCTTGGGGTGGTGAAGCACTTTTGCTGAAAAGTTGTTAAAAGAGGTTGTGTGAGTAAAAGTGAAGGGGAAAGCTGAGATGACATTTTCGTTTGTTAGCAAAGGGAGTGGGGAGTGGCATGTGAAAGAGGAAGTGATGGCCTGGTGATGGTTTGTAATCGTTTTGGAGGAGCTCTGCCTAGTAGAAAGTAAAAGGAGAAGCTTTGATCACCCAACGTGGGGCTCGAACCCACGACCCTGAGATTAAGAGTCTCATGCTCTACCGACTGAGCTAGCCGGGCTTGCTTGCTTGAGCTGAAATGTCAAAAATTGCAAAATGGCGCCAGCCTCACCTTTGCCATCCGCACAGAAGAAGGCAATCTTGTATGGCCTGATTTGGCTGGCCACGTTTTTCAGCACCGAGCAACAGGGCAAGGCATTGGTGGTTCAGTGGTAGAATTCTCGCCTGCCACGCGGGAGGCCCGGGTTCGATTCCCGGCCAATGCAAATGCTAGGATTTTGGCACACCTCCACACTTTGCACTTCTCAAGCTTAAGACATCTCTGCAGGCCAGAAGCCATTTAAGGACATTTGCAAGAGTCACCGTGGCACTTGGCCACAGTGCTGGCTGACAGTCGAGAAGAGGGACCCTAGTACCCAGCAAACATGACTCTAAGACACACAAGTTAAAGCAGCCTTGGGACACTTGCGTGCCCAAAGGCCTTGCATGTCTTCTAGCAGTGCCAGTGACGTGCAGCATCTCTCCCTCTCCAGTACTCACCTATTAGGCTTCTTTTTAACTGTCTAGAAAAGCCTCGGAAATGCCAAGTCAGCAGCATCTGCTCATCTGGTGTTGTTTTACAACTTTTTGCCTTGTTGTCTTTGCACTCTACTCAGGGCCTTGCTCAAATTTGGAGCGTTCTCTCTAGGCCCTCATTCATTCTACTTTTGTCCTGAGTTTTCTCACAGTAGATGTTGAGATGTTGTGTCAGCTTACCTACAACTTGCTTTCCCAGCACCTAGCAATTAAGAAAACATACTAAAAGTACAGAAAAAAAAGTAGTAACAAACTTAAGTCAAATGAAAGCAACCACTTTTTTTGCTTGCCGGGACTGAAAGGCTTTTTGGTTTGTAACTTTTGTTGGGAAGTACCTCATCTAAAAACAAGTTAAGGGAAAGAGCAACTTCCTTTTTTTCAATCCTCTCAGCTAAATCTCAGGCCGTGTGCAGAGTGCCCTCCTCATACTGCTATGTGAGCACCTTTGGAGTGCAAAGCCTAATACACACCATACCAATGCCTGTCAGATAGATGGGTCGAACAGATGATTTCCGGCAGGTCCGATCTGATTTCCGATCGTTTTTCTGATGGATTTGCATAGTAGTGATCGGAAATCCGAACGGAAATCCGATCGTGTCTGTCGGAAAGGATCTATCGGCCCATCTATCTGATGGGGAATTGCATGGTGTGCACCAGGCATACGAGAATGAGTATCTTTCAGGTGGTTGTTCCTTGTCAAGTGATTGATTGTAAGTCTCTCCTTGACAAAAGGACTGGAGTAAAGCCAACGGAAATCTGGGAAAAGCAGATAAGAAAAGTAGTATAGGAAAGATGAGTAAGATTGTAAGAAGGAGTGTTTTTCTCTTTCTTGGGGTGGTGAAGCACTTTTGCTGAAAAGTTGTTAAAAGAGGTTGTGTGAGTAAAAGTGAAGGGGAAAGCTGAGATGACATTTTCGTTTGTTAGCAAAGGGAGTGGGGAGTGGCATGTGAAAGAGGAAGTGATGGCCTGGTGATGGTTTGTAATCGTTTTGGAGGAGCTCTGCCTAGTAGAAAGTAAAAGGAGAAGCTTTGATCGCCCAACGTGGGGCTCGAACCCACGACCCTGAGATTAAGAGTCTCATGCTCTACCGACTGAGCTAGCCGGGCTTGCTTGCTTGAGCTGAAATGTCAAAAATTGCAAAATGGCGCCAGCCTCACCTTTGCCATCCGCACAGAAGAAGGCAATCTTGTATGGCCTGATTTGGCTGGCCACGTTTTTCAGCACCGAGCAACAGGGCAAGGCATTGGGGGTTCAGTGGTAGAATTCTCGCCTGCCACGCGGGAGGCCCGGGTTCGATTCCCGGCCAATGCAAATGCTAGGATTTTGGCACACCTCCACACTTTTCACTTCTCAAGCTTAAGACATCTCTGCAGGCCAGAAGCCATTTAAGGACATTTGCAAGAGTCACCGTGGCACTTGGCCACAGTGCTGGCTGACAGTCGAGAAGAGGGACCCTAGTACCCAGCAAACATGACTCTAAGACACACAAGTTAAAGCAGCCTTGGGACACTTGCGTGCCCAAAGGCCTTGCATGTCTTCTAGCAGTGCCAGTGACGTGCAGCATCTCTCCCTCTCCAGTACTCACCTATTAGGCTTCTTTTTAACTGTCTAGAAAAGCCTCGGAAATGCCAAGTCAGCAGCATCTGCTCATCTGGTGTTGTTTTACAACTTTTTGCCTTGTTGTCTTTGCACTCTACTCAGGGCCTTGCTCAAATTTGGAGCGTTCTCTCTAGGCCCTCATTCATTCTACTTTTGTCCTGAGTTTTCTCACAGTAGATGTTGAGATGTTGTGTCAGCTTACCTACAACTTGCTTTCCCAGCACCTAGCAATTAAGAAAACATACTAAAAGTACAGAAAAAAAAGTAGTAACAAACTTAAGTCAAATGAAAGCAACCACTTTTTTTGCTTGCCGGGACTGAAAGGCTTTTTGGTTTGTAACTTTTGTTGGGAAGTACCTCATCTAAAAACAAGTTAAGGGAAAGAGCAACTTCCTTTTTTTCAATCCTCTCAGCTAAATCTCAGGCCGTGTGCAGAGTGCCCTCCTCATACTGCTATGTGAGCACCTTTGGAGTGCAAAGCCTAATACACACCATACCAATGCCTGTCAGATAGATGGGTCGAACAGATGATTTCCGGCAGGTCCGATCTGATTTCCGATCGTTTTTCTGATGGATTTGCATAGTAGTGATCGGAAATCCGAACGGAAATCCGATCGTGTCTGTCGGAAAGGATCTATCGGCCCATCTATCTGATGGGGAATTGCATGGTGTGCACCAGGCATACGAGAATGAGTATCTTTCAGGTGGTTGTTCCTTGTCAAGTGATTGATTGTAAGTCTCTCCTTGACAAAAGGACTGGAGTAAAGCCAACGGAAATCTGGGAAAAGCAGATAAGAAAAGTAGTATAGGAAAGATGAGTAAGATTGTAAGAAGGAGTGTTTTTCTCTTTCTTGGGGTGGTGAAGCACTTTTGCTGAAAAGTTGTTAAAAGAGGTTGTGTGAGTAAAAGTGAAGGGGAAAGCTGAGATGACATTTTCGTTTGTTAGCAAAGGGAGTGGGGAGTGGCATGTGAAAGAGGAAGTGATGGCCTGGTGATGGTTTGTAATCGTTTTGGAGGAGCTCTGCCTAGTAGAAAGTAAAAGGAGAAGCTTTGATCACCCAACGTGGGGCTCGAACCCACGACCCTGAGATTAAGAGTCTCATGCTCTACCGACTGAGCTAGCCGGGCTTGCTTGCTTGAGCTGAAATGTCAAAAATTGCAAAATGGCGCCAGCCTCACCTTTGCCATCCGCACAGAAGAAGGCAATCTTGTATGGCCTGATTTGGCTGGCCACGTTTTTCAGCACCGAGCAACAGGGCAAGGCATTGGTGGTTCAGTGGTAGAATTCTCGCCTGCCACGCGGGAGGCCTGGGTTTGATTCCCGGCCAATGCAAATGCTAGGATTTTGGCACACCTCCACACTTTGCACTTCTCAAGCTTAAGACATCTCTGCAGGCCAGAAGCCATTTAACCTCCCCGGCGTTCAATTCCCAGGATTTCTTTGCAAAAAGTGATAAAATGTATTTTTAAAACTTTTTTTTTTCCTGTAACTTGCCAAACTGTGTCAAGCAAGGGTCTAGTATACAGTGCAGAAGAGTATTGATGTGTATGCACGTTTATACTGTTCACAGCATGTTTTTATGGATGGACATTTCTGTCCATACCGCTGAGGAGGTTAAGGACATTTGCAAGAGTCACCGTGGCACTTGGCCACAGTGCTGGCTGACAGTCGAGAAGAGGGACCCTAGTACCCAGCAAACATGACTCTAAGACACACAAGTTAAAGCAGCCTTGGGACACTTGCGTGCCCAAAGGCCTTGCATGTCTTCTAGCAGTGCCAGTGACGTGCAGCATCTCTCCCTCTCCAGTACTCACCTATTAGGCTTCTTTTTAACTGTCTAGAAAAGCCTCGGAAATGCCAAGTCAGCAGCATCTGCTCATCTGGTGTTGTTTTACAACTTTTTGCCTTGTTGTCTTTGCACTCTACTCAGGGCCTTGCTCAAATTTGGAGCGTTCTCTCTAGGCCCTCATTCATTCTACTTTTGTCCTGAGTTTTCTCACAGTAGATGTTGAGATGTTGTGTCAGCTTACCTACAACTTGCTTTCCCAGCACCTAGCAATTAAGAAAACATACTAAAAGTACAGAAAAAAAAGTAGTAACAAACTTAAGTCAAATGAAAGCAACCACTTTTTTTGCTTGCCGGGACTGAAAGGCTTTTTGGTTTGTAACTTTTGTTGGGAAGTACCTCATCTAAAAACAAGTTAAGGGAAAGAGCAACTTCCTTTTTTTCAATCCTCTCAGCTAAATCTCAGGCCGTGTGCAGAGTGCCCTCCTCATACTGCTATGTGAGCACCTTTGGAGTGCAAAGCCTAATACACACCATACCAATGCCTGTCAGATAGATGGGTTGAACAGATGATTTCCGGCAGGTCCGATCTGATTTCCGATCGTTTTTCTGATGGATTTGCATAGTAGTGATCGGAAATCCGAACGGAAATCCGATCGTGTCTGTCGGAAAGGATCTATCGGCCCATCTATCTGATGGGGAATTGCATGGTGTGCACCAGGCATACGAGAATGAGTATCTTTCAGGTGGTTGTTCCTTGTCAAGTGATTGATTGTAAGTCTCTCCTTGACAAAAGGACTGGAGTAAAGCCAACGGAAATCTGGGAAAAGCAGATAAGAAAAGTAGTATAGGAAAGATGAGTAAGATTGTAAGAAGGAGTGTTTTTCTCTTTCTTGGGGTGGTGAAGCACTTTTGCTGAAAAGTTGTTAAAAGAGGTTGTGTGAGTAAAAGTGAAGGGGAAAGCTGAGATGACATTTTCGTTTGTTAGCAAAGGGAGTGGGGAGTGGCATGTGAAAGAGGAAGTGATGGCCTGGTGATGGTTTGTAATCGTTTTGGAGGAGCTCTGCCTAGTAGAAAGTAAAAGGAGAAGCTTTGATCGCCCAACGTGGGGCTCGAACCAACGACCCTGAGATTAAGAGTCTCATGCTCTACCGACTGAGCTAGCCGGGCTTGCTTGCTTGAGCTGAAATGTCAAAAATTGCAAAATGGCGCCAGCCTCACCTTTGCCATCCGCACAGAAGAAGGCAATCTTGTATGGCCTGATTTGGCTGGCCACGTTTTTCAGCACCGAGCAACAGGGCAAGGCATTGGTGGTTCAGTGGTAGAATTCTCGCCTGCCATGCGGGAGGCCTGGGTTCGATTCCCGGCCAATGCAAATGCTAGGATTTTGGCACACCTCCACACTTTGCACTTCTCAAGCTTAAGACATCTCTGCAGGCCAGAAGCCATTTAAGGACATTTGCAAGAGTCACCGTGGCACTTGGCCACAGTGCTGGCTGACAGTCGAGAAGAGGGACCCTAGTACCCAGCAAACATGACTCTAAGACACACAAGTTAAAGCAGCCTTGGGACACTTGCGTGCCCAAAGGCCTTGCATGTCTTCTAGCAGTGCCAGTGACGTGCAGCATCTCTCCCTCTCCAGTACTCACCTATTAGGCTTCTTTTTAACTGTCTAGAAAAGCCTCAGAAATGCCAAGTCAGCAGCATCTGCTCATCTGGTGTTGTTTTACAACTTTTTGCCTTGTTGTCTTTGCACTCTACTCAGGGCCTTGCTCAAATTTGGAGCGTTCTCTCTAGGCCCTCATTCATTCTACTTTTGTCCTGAGTTTTCTCACAGTAGATGTTGAGATGTTGTGTCAGCTTACCTACAACTTGCTTTCCCAGCACCTAGCAATTAAGAAAACATACTAAAAGTACAGAAAAAAAAGTAGTAACAAACTTAAGTCAAATGAAAGCAACCACTTTTTTTGCTTGCCGGGACTGAAAGGCTTTTTGGTTTGTAACTTTTGTTGGGAAGTACCTCATCTAAAAACAAGTTAAGGGAAAGAGCAACTTCCTTTTTTTCAATCCTCTCAGCTAAATCTCAGGCCGTGTGCAGAGTGCCCTCCTCATACTGCTATGTGAGCACCTTTGGAGTGCAAAGCCTAATACACACCATACCAATGCCTGTCAGATAGATGGGTCGAACAGATGATTTCCGGCAGGTCCGATCTGATTTCCGATCGTTTTTCTGATGGATTTGCATAGTAGTGATCGGAAATCCGAACGGAAATCCGATCGTGTCTGTCGGAAAGGATCTATCGGCCCATCTATCTGATGGGGAATTGCATGGTGTGCACCAGGCATACGAGAATGAGTATCTTTCAGGTGGTTGTTCCTTGTCAAGTGATTGATTGTAAGTCTCTCCTTGACAAAAGGACTGGAGTAAAGCCAACGGAAATCTGGGAAAAGCAGATAAGAAAAGTAGTATAGGAAAGATGAGTAAGATTGTAAGAAGGAGTGTTTTTCTCTTTCTTGGGGTGGTGAAGCACTTTTGCTGAAAAGTTGTTAAAAGAGGTTGTGTGAGTAAAAGTGAAGGGGAAAGCTGAGATGACATTTTCGTTTGTTAGCAAAGGGAGTGGGGAGTGGCATGTGAAAGAGGAAGTGATGGCCTGGTGATGGTTTGTAATCGTTTTGGAGGAGCTCTGCCTAGTAGAAAGTAAAAGGAGAAGCTTTGATCGCCCAACGTGGGGCTCGAACCAACGACCCTGAGATTAAGAGTCTCATGCTCTACCGACTGAGCTAGCCGGGCTTGCTTGCTTGAGCTGAAATGTCAAAAATTGCAAAATGGCGCCAGCCTCACCTTTGCCATCCGCACAGAAGAAGGCAATCTTGTATGGCCTGATTTGGCTGGCCACGTTTTTCAGCACCGAGCAACAGGGCAAGGCATTGGTGGTTCAGTGGTAGAATTCTCGCCTGCCACGCGGGAGGCCCGGGTTCGATTCCCGGCCAATGCAAATGCTAGGATTTTGGCACACCTCCACACTTTGCACTTCTCAAGCTTAAGACATCTCTGCAGGCCAGAAGCCATTTAAGGACATTTGCAAGAGTCACCGTGGCACTTGGCCACAGTGCTGGCTGACAGTCGAGAAGAGGGACCCTAGTACCCAGCAAACATGACTCTAAGACACACAAGTTAAAGCAGCCTTGGGACACTTGCGTGCCCAAAGGCCTTGCATGTCTTCTAGCAGTGCCAGTGACGTGCAGCATCTCTCCCTCTCCAGTACTCACCTATTAGGCTTCTTTTTAACTGTCTAGAAAAGCCTCAGAAATGCCAAGTCAGCAGCATCTGCTCATCTGGTGTTGTTTTACAACTTTTTGCCTTGTTGTCTTTGCACTCTACTCAGGGCCTTGCTCAAATTTGGAGCGTTCTCTCTAGGCCCTCATTCATTCTACTTTTGTCCTGAGTTTTCTCACAGTAGATGTTGAGATGTTGTGTCAGCTTACCTACAACTTGCTTTCCCAGCACCTAGCAATTAAGAAAACATACTAAAAGTACAGAAAAAAAAGTAGTAACAAACTTAAGTCAAATGAAAGCAACCACTTTTTTTGCTTGCCGGGACTGAAAGGCTTTTTGGTTTGTAACTTTTGTTGGGAAGTACCTCATCTAAAAACAAGTTAAGGGAAAGAGCAACTTCCTTTTTTTCAATCCTCTCAGCTAAATCTCAGGCCGTGTGCAGAGTGCCCTCCTCATACTGCTATGTGAGCACCTTTGGAGTGCAAAGCCTAATACACACCATACCAATGCCTGTCAGATAGATGGGTCGAACAGATGATTTCCGGCAGGTCCGATCTGATTTCCGATCGTTTTTCTGATGGATTTGCATAGTAGTGATCGGAAATCCGAACGGAAATCCGATCGTGTCTGTCGGAAAGGATCTATCGGCCCATCTATCTGATGGGGAATTGCATGGTGTGCACCAGGCATACGAGAATGAGTATCTTTCAGGTGGTTGTTCCTTGTCAAGTGATTGATTGTAAGTCTCTCCTTGACAAAAGGACTGGAGTAAAGCCAACGGAAATCTGGGAAAAGCAGATAAGAAAAGTAGTATAGGAAAGATGAGTAAGATTGTAAGAAGGAGTGTTTTTCTCTTTCTTGGGGTGGTGAAGCACTTTTGCTGAAAAGTTGTTAAAAGAGGTTGTGTGAGTAAAAGTGAAGGGGAAAGCTGAGATGACATTTTCGTTTGTTAGCAAAGGGAGTGGGGAGTGGCATGTGAAAGAGGAAGTGATGGCCTGGTGATGGTTTGTAATCGTTTTGGAGGAGCTCTGCCTAGTAGAAAGTAAAAGGAGAAGCTTTGATCGCCCAACGTGGGGCTCGAACCCACGACCCTGAGATTAAGAGTCTCATGCTCTACCGACTGAGCTAGCCGGGCTTGCTTGCTTGCTTGAGCTGAAATGTCAAAAATTGCAAAATGGCGCCAGCCTCACCTTTGCCATCCGCACAGAAGAAGGCAATCTTGTATGGCCTGATTTGGCTGGCCACGTTTTTCAGCACCGAGCAACAGGGCACGGCATTGGTGGTTCAGTGGTAGAATTCTCGCCTGCCACGCGGGAGGCCCGGGTTCGATTCCCGGCCAATGCAAATGCTAGGATTTTGGCACACCTCCACACTTTGCACTTCTCAAGCTTAAGACATCTCTGCAGGCCAGAAGCCATTTAAGGACATTTGCAAGAGTCACCGTGGCACTTGGCCACAGTGCTGGCTGACAGTCGAGAAGAGGGACCCTAGTACCCAGCAAACATGACTCTAAGACACACAAGTTAAAGCAGCCTTGGGACACTTGCGTGCCCAAAGGCCTTGCATGTCTTCTAGCAGTGCCAGTGACGTGCAGCATCTCTCCCTCTCCAGTACTCACCTATTAGGCTTCTTTTTAACTGTCTAGAAAAGCCTCGGAAATGCCAAGTCAGCAGCATCTGCTCATCTGGTGTTGTTTTACAACTTTTTGCCTTGTTGTCTTTGCACTCTACTCAGGGCCTTGCTCAAATTTGGAGCGTTCTCTCTAGGCCCTCATTCATTCTACTTTTGTCCTGAGTTTTCTCACAGTAGATGTTGAGATGTTGTGTCAGCTTACCTACAACTTGCTTTCCCAGCACCTAGCAATTAAGAAAACATACTAAAAGTACAGAAAAAAAAGTAGTAACAAACTTAAGTCAAATGAAAGCAACCACTTTTTTTGCTTGCCGGGACTGAAAGGCTTTTTGGTTTGTAACTTTTGTTGGGAAGTACCTCATCTAAAAACAAGTTAAGGGAAAGAGCAACTTCCTTTTTTTCAATCCTCTCAGCTAAATCTCAGGCCGTGTGCAGAGTGCCCTCCTCATACTGCTATGTGAGCACCTTTGGAGTGCAAAGCCTAATACACACCATACCAATGCCTGTCAGATAGATGGGTCGAACAGATGATTTCCGGCAGGTCCGATCTGATTTCCGATCGTTTTTCTGATGGATTTGCATAGTAGTGATCGGAAATCCGAACGGAAATCCGATCGTGTCTGTCGGAAAGGATCTATCGGCCCATCTATCTGATGGGGAATTGCATGGTGTGCACCAGGCATACGAGAATGAGTATCTTTCAGGTGGTTGTTCCTTGTCAAGTGATTGATTGTAAGTCTCTCCTTGACAAAAGGACTGGAGTAAAGCCAACGGAAATCTGGGAAAAGCAGATAAGAAAAGTAGTATAGGAAAGATGAGTAAGATTGTAAGAAGGAGTGTTTTTCTCTTTCTTGGGGTGGTGAAGCACTTTTGCTGAAAAGTTGTTAAAAGAGGTTGTGTGAGTAAAAGTGAAGGGGAAAGCTGAGATGACATTTTCGTTTGTTAGCAAAGGGAGTGGGGAGTGGCATGTGAAAGAGGAAGTGATGGCCTGGTGATGGTTTGTAATCGTTTTGGAGGAGCTCTGCCTAGTAGAAAGTAAAAGGAGAAGCTTTGATCGCCCAACGTGGGGCTCGAACCCACGACCCTGAGATTAAGAGTCTCATGCTCTACCGACTGAGCTAGCCGGGCTTGCTTGCTTGAGCTGAAATGTCAAAAATTGCAAAATGGCGCCAGCCTCACCTTTGCCATCCGCACAGAAGAAGGCAATCTTGTATGGCCTGATTTGGCTGGCCACGTTTTTCAGCACCGAGCAACAGGGCAAGGCATTGGTGGTTCAGTGGTAGAATTCTCGCCTGCCACGCGGGAGGCCTGGGTTTGATTCCCGGCCAATGCAAATGCTAGGATTTTGGCACACCTCCACACTTTGCACTTCTCAAGCTTAAGACATCTCTGCAGGCCAGAAGCCATTTAAGGACATTTGCAAGAGTCACCGTGGCACTTGGCCACAGTGCTGGCTGACAGTCGAGAAGAGGGACCCTAGTACCCAGCAAACATGACTCTAAGACACACAAGTTAAAGCAGCCTTGGGACACTTGCGTGCCCAAAGGCCTTGCATGTCTTCTAGCAGTGCCAGTGACATGCAGCATCTCTCCCTCTCCAGTACTCACCTATTAGGCTTCTTTTTAACTGTCTAGAAAAGCCTCGGAAATGCCAAGTCAGCAGCATCTGCTCATCTGGTGTTGTTTTACAACTTTTTGCCTTGTTGTCTTTGCACTCTACTCAGGGCCTTGCTCAAATTTGGAGCGTTCTCTCTAGGCCCTCATTCATTCTACTTTTGTCCTGAGTTTTCTCACAGTAGATGTTGAGATGTTGTGTCAGCTTACCTACAACTTGCTTTCCCAGCACCTAGCAATTAAGAAAACATACTAAAAGTACAGAAAAAAAAGTAGTAACAAACTTAAGTCAAATGAAAGCAACCACTTTTTTTGCTTGCCGGGACTGAAAGGCTTTTTGGTTTGTAACTTTTGTTGGGAAGTACCTCATCTAAAAACAAGTTAAGGGGAAGAGCAACTTCCTTTTTTTCAATCCTCTCAGCTAAATCTCAGGCCGTGTGCAGAGTGCCCTCCTCATACTGCTATGTGAGCACCTTTGGAGTGCAAAGCCTAATACACACCATACCAATGCCTGTCAGATAGATGGGTCGAACAGATGATTTCCGGCAGGTCCGATCTGATTTCCGATCGTTTTTCTGATGGATTTGCATAGTAGTGATCGGAAATCCGAACGGAAATCCGAACGTGTCTGTCGGAAAGGATCTATCGGCCCATCTATCTGATGGGGAATTGCATGGTGTGCACCAGGCATACGAGAATGAGTATCTTTCAGGTGGTTGTTCCTTGTCAAGTGATTGATTGTAAGTCTCTCCTTGACAAAAGGACTGGAGTAAAGCCAACGGAAATCTGGGAAAAGCAGATAAGAAAAGTAGTATAGGAAAGATGAGTAAGATTGTAAGAAGGAGTGTTTTTCTCTTTCTTGGGGTGGTGAAGCACTTTTGCTGAAAAGTTGTTAAAAGAGGTTGTGTGAGTAAAAGTGAAGGGGAAAGCTGAGATGACATTTTCGTTTGTTAGCAAAGGGAGTGGGGAGTGGCATGTGAAAGAGGAAGTGATGGCCTGGTGATGGTTTGTAATCGTTTTGGAGGAGCTCTGCCTAGTAGAAAGTAAAAGGAGAAGCTTTGATCGCCCAACGTGGGGCTCGAACCCACGACCCTGAGATTAAGAGTCTCATGCTCTACCGACTGAGCTAGCCGGGCTTGCTTGCTTGAGCTGAAATGTCAAAAATTGCAAAATGGCGCCAGCCTCACCTTTGCCATCCGCACAGAAGAAGGCAATCTTGTATGGCCTGATTTGGCTGGCCACGTTTTTCAGCACCGAGCAACAGGGCAAGGCATTGGTGGTTCAGTGGTAGAATTCTCGCCTGCCACGCGGGAGGCCCGGGTTCGATTCCCGGCCAATGCAAATGCTAGGATTTTGGCACACCTCCACACTTTTCACTTCTCAAGCTTAAGACATCTCTGCAGGCCAGAAGCCATTTAAGGACATTTGCAAGAGTCACCGTGGCACTTGGCCACAGTGCTGGCTGACAGTCGAGAAGAGGGACCCTAGTACCCAGCAAACATGACTCTAAGACACACAAGTTAAAGCAGCCTTGGGACACTTGCGTGCCCAAAGGCCTTGCATGTCTTCTAGCAGTGCCAGTGACGTGCAGCATCTCTCCCTCTCCAGTACTCACCTATTAGGCTTCTTTTTAACTGTCTAGAAAAGCCTCGGAAATGCCAAGTCAGCAGCATCTGCTCATCTGGTGTTGTTTTACAACTTTTTGCCTTGTTGTCTTTGCACTCTACTCAGGGCCTTGCTCAAATTTGGAGCGTTCTCTCTAGGCCCTCATTCATTCTACTTTTGTCCTGAGTTTTCTCACAGTAGATGTTGAGATGTTGTGTCAGCTTACCTACAACTTGCTTTCCCAGCACCTAGCAATTAAGAAAACATACTAAAAGTACAGAAAAAAAAGTAGTAACAAACTTAAGTCAAATGAAAGCAACCACTTTTTTTGCTTGCCGGGACTGAAAGGCTTTTTGGTTTGTAACTTTTGTTGGGAAGTACCTCATCTAAAAACAAGTTAAGGGAAAGAGCAACTTCCTTTTTTTCAATCCTCTCAGCTAAATCTCAGGCCGTGTGCAGAGTGCCCTCCTCATACTGCTATGTGAGCACCTTTGGAGTGCAAAGCCTAATACACACCATACCAATGCCTGTCAGATAGATGGGTCGAACAGATGATTTCCGGCAGGTCCGATCTGATTTCCGATCGTTTTTCTGATGGATTTGCATAGTAGTGATCGGAAATCCGAACGGAAATCCGATCGTGTCTGTCGGAAAGGATCTATCGGCCCATCTATCTGATGGGGAATTGCATGGTGTGCACCAGGCATACGAGAATGAGTATCTTTCAGGTGGTTGTTCCTTGTCAAGTGATTGATTGTAAGTCTCTCCTTGACAAAAGGACTGGAGTAAAGCCAACGGAAATCTGGGAAAAGCAGATAAGAAAAGTAGTATAGGAAAGATGAGTAAGATTGTAAGAAGGAGTGTTTTTCTCTTTCTTGGGGTGGTGAAGCACTTTTGCTGAAAAGTTGTTAAAAGAGGTTGTGTGAGTAAAAGTGAAGGGGAAAGCTGAGATGACATTTTCGTTTGTTAGCAAAGGGAGTGGGGAGTGGCATGTGAAAGAGGAAGTGATGGCCTGGTGATGGTTTGTAATCGTTTTGGAGGAGCTCTGCCTAGTAGAAAGTAAAAGGAGAAGCTTTGATCGCCCAACGTGGGGCTCGAACCAACGACCCTGAGATTAAGAGTCTCATGCTCTACCGACTGAGCTAGCCGGGCTTGCTTGCTTGAGCTGAAATGTCAAAAATTGCAAAATGGCGCCAGCCTCACCTTTGCCATCCGCACAGAAGAAGGCAATCTTGTATGGCCTGATTTGGCTGGCCACGTTTTTCAGCACCGAGCAACAGGGCAAGGCATTGGTGGTTCAGTGGTAGAATTCTCTCCTGCCACGCGGGAGGCCCGGGTTCGATTCCCGGCCAATGCAAATGCTAGGATTTTGGCACACCTCCACACTTTGCACTTCTCAAGCTTAAGACATCTCTGCAGGCCAGAAGCCATTTAAGGACATTTGCAAGAGTCACCGTGGCACTTGGCCACAGTGCTGGCTGACAGTCGAGAAGAGGGACCCTAGTACCCAGCAAACATGACTCTAAGACACACAAGTTAAAGCAGCCTTGGGACACTTGCGTGCCCAAAGGCCTTGCATGTCTTCTAGCAGTGCCAGTGACGTGCAGCATCTCTCCCTCTCCAGTACTCACCTATTAGGCTTCTTTTTAACTGTCTAGAAAAGCCTCGGAAATGCCAAGTCAGCAGCATCTGCTCATCTGGTGTTGTTTTACAACTTTTTGCCTTGTTGTCTTTGCACTCTACTCAGGGCCTTGCTCAAATTTGGAGCGTTCTCTCTAGGCCCTCATTCATTCTACTTTTGTCCTGAGTTTTCTCACAGTAGATGTTGAGATGTTGTGTCAGCTTACCTACAACTTGCTTTCCCAGCACCTAGCAATTAAGAAAACATACTAAAAGTACAGAAAAAAAAGTAGTAACAAACTTAAGTCAAATGAAAGCAACCACTTTTTTTGCTTGCCGGGACTGAAAGGCTTTTTGGTTTGTAACTTTTGTTGGGAAGTACCTCATCTAAAAACAAGTTAAGGGAAAGAGCAACTTCCTTTTTTTCAATCCTCTCAGCTAAATCTCAGGCCGTGTGCAGAGTGCCCTCCTCATACTGCTATGTGAGCACCTTTGGAGTGCAAAGCCTAATACACACCATACCAATGCCTGTCAGATAGATGGGTCGAACAGATGATTTCCGGCAGGTCCGATCTGATTTCCGATCGTTTTTCTGATGGATTTGCATAGTAGTGATCGGAAATCCGAACGGAAATCCGATCGTGTCTGTCGGAAAGGATCTATCGGCCCATCTATCTGATGGGGAATTGCATGGTGTGCACCAGGCATACGAGAATGAGTATCTTTCAGGTGGTTGTTCCTTGTCAAGTGATTGATTGTAAGTCTCTCCTTGACAAAAGGACTGGAGTAAAGCCAACGGAAATCTGGGAAAAGCAGATAAGAAAAGTAGTATAGGAAAGATGAGTAAGATTGTAAGAAGGAGTGTTTTTCTCTTTCTTGGGGTGGTGAAGCACTTTTGCTGAAAAGTTGTTAAAAGAGGTTGTGTGAGTAAAAGTGAAGGGGAAAGCTGAGATGACATTTTCGTTTGTTAGCAAAGGGAGTGGGGAGTGGCATGTGAAAGAGGAAGTGATGGCCTGGTGATGGTTTGTAATCGTTTTGGAGGAGCTCTGCCTAGTAGAAAGTAAAAGGAGAAGCTTTGATCGCCCAACGTGGGGCTCGAACCCACGACCCTGAGATTAAGAGTCTCATGCTCTACCGACTGAGCTAGCCGGGCTTGCTTGCTTGAGCTGAAATGTCAAAAATTGCAAAATGGCGCCAGCCTCACCTTTGCCATCCGCACAGAAGAAGGCAATCTTGTATGGCCTGATTTGGCTGGCCACGTTTTTCAGCACCGAGCAACAGGGCAAGGCATTGGTGGTTCAGTGGTAGAATTCTCGCCTGCCACGCGGGAGGCCCGGGTTCGATTCCCGGCCAATGCAAATGCTAGGATTTTGGCACACCTCCACACTTTGCACTTCTCAAGCTTAAGACATCTCTGCAGGCCAGAAGCCATTTAAGGACATTTGCAAGAGTCACCGTGGCACTTGGCCACAGTGCTGGCTGACAGTCGAGAAGAGGGACCCTAGTACCCAGCAAACATGACTCTAAGACACACAAGTTAAAGCAGCCTTGGGACACTTGCGTGCCCAAAGGCCTTGCATGTCTTCTAGCAGTGCCAGTGACGTGCAGCATCTCTCCCTCTCCAGTACTCACCTATTAGGCTTCTTTTTAACTGTCTAGAAAAGCCTCGGAAATGCCAAGTCAGCAGCATCTGCTCATCTGGTGTTGTTTTACAACTTTTTGCCTTGTTGTCTTTGCACTCTACTCAGGGCCTTGCTCAAATTTGGAGCGTTCTCTCTAGGCCCTCATTCATTCTACTTTTGTCCTGAGTTTTCTCACAGTAGATGTTGAGATGTTGTGTCAGCTTACCTACAACTTGCTTTCCCAGCACCTAGCAATTAAGAAAACATACTAAAAGTACAGAAAAAAAAGTAGTAACAAACTTAAGTCAAATGAAAGCAACCACTTTTTTTGCTTGCCGGGACTGAAAGGCTTTTTGGTTTGTAACTTTTGTTGGGAAGTACCTCATCTAAAAACAAGTTAAGGGAAAGAGCAACTTCCTTTTTTTCAATCCTCTCAGCTAAATCTCAGGCCGTGTGCAGAGTGCCCTCCTCATACTGCTATGTGAGCACCTTTGGAGTGCAAAGCCTAATACACACCATACCAATGCCTGTCAGATAGATGGGTCGAACAGATGATTTCCGGCAGGTCCGATCTGATTTCCGATCGTTTTTCTGATGGATTTGCATAGTAGTGATCGGAAATCCGAACGGAAATCCGATCGTGTCTGTCGGAAAGGATCTATCGGCCCATCTATCTGATGGGGAATTGCATGGTGTGCACCAGGCATACGAGAATGAGTATCTTTCAGGTGGTTGTTCCTTGTCAAGTGATTGATTGTAAGTCTCTCCTTGACAAAAGGACTGGAGTAAAGCCAACGGAAATCTGGGAAAAGCAGATAAGAAAAGTAGTATAGGAAAGATGAGTAAGATTGTAAGAAGGAGTGTTTTTCTCTTTCTTGGGGTGGTGAAGCACTTTTGCTGAAAAGTTGTTAAAAGAGGTTGTGTGAGTAAAAGTGAAGGGGAAAGCTGAGATGACATTTTCGTTTGTTAGCAAAGGGAGTGGGGAGTGGCATGTGAAAGAGGAAGTGATGGCCTGGTGATGGTTTGTAATCGTTTTGGAGGAGCTCTGCCTAGTAGAAAGTAAAAGGAGAAGCTTTGATCGCCCAACGTGGGGCTCGAACCCACGACCCTGAGATTAAGAGTCTCATGCTCTACCGACTGAGCTAGCCGGGCTTGCTTGCTTGAGCTGAAATGTCAAAAATTGCAAAATGGCGCCAGCCTCACCTTTGCCATCCGCACAGAAGAAGGCAATCTTGTATGGCCTGATTTGGCTGGCCACGTTTTTCAGCACCGAGCAACAGGGCAAGGCATTGGTGGTTCAGTGGTAGAATTCTCGCCTGCCACGCGGGAGGCCCGGGTTCGATTCCCGGCCAATGCAAATGCTAGGATTTTGGCACACCTCCACACTTTGCACTTCTCAAGCTTAAGACATCTCTGCAGGCCAGAAGCCATTTAAGGACATTTGCAAGAGTCACCGTGGCACTTGGCCACAGTGCTGGCTGACAGTCGAGAAGAGGGACCCTAGTACCCAGCAAACATGACTCTAAGACACACAAGTTAAAGCAGCCTTGGGACACTTGCGTGCCCAAAGGCCTTGCATGTCTTCTAGCAGTGCCAGTGACGTGCAGCATCTCTCCCTCTCCAGTACTCACCTATTAGGCTTCTTTTTAACTGTCTAGAAAAGCCTCGGAAATGCCAAGTCAGCAGCATCTGCTCATCTGGTGTTGTTTTACAACTTTTTGCCTTGTTGTCTTTGCACTCTACTCAGGGCCTTGCTCAAATTTGGAGCGTTCTCTCTAGGCCCTCATTCATTCTACTTTTGTCCTGAGTTTTCTCACAGTAGATGTTGAGATGTTGTGTCAGCTTACCTACAACTTGCTTTCCCAGCACCTAGCAATTAAGAAAACATACTAAAAGTACAGAAAAAAAAGTAGTAACAAACTTAAGTCAAATGAAAGCAACCACTTTTTTTGCTTGCCGGGACTGAAAGGCTTTTTGGTTTGTAACTTTTGTTGGGAAGTACCTCATCTAAAAACAAGTTAAGGGAAAGAGCAACTTCCTTTTTTTCAATCCTCTCAGCTAAATCTCAGGCCGTGTGCAGAGTGCCCTCCTCATACTGCTATGTGAGCACCTTTGGAGTGCAAAGCCTAATACACACCATACCAATGCCTGTCAGATAGATGGGTCGAACAGATGATTTCCGGCAGGTCCGATCTGATTTCCGATCGTTTTTCTGATGGATTTGCATAGTAGTGATCGGAAATCCGAACGGAAATCCGATCGTGTCTGTCGGAAAGGATCTATCGGCCCATCTATCTGATGGGGAATTGCATGGTGTGCACCAGGCATACGAGAATGAGTATCTTTCAGGTGGTTGTTCCTTGTCAAGTGATTGATTGTAAGTCTCTCCTTGACAAAAGGACTGGAGTAAAGCCAACGGAAATCTGGGAAAAGCAGATAAGAAAAGTAGTATAGGAAAGATGAGTAAGATTGTAAGAAGGAGTGTTTTCTCTTTCTTGGGGTGGTGAAGCACTTTTGCTGAAAAGTTGTTAAAAGAGGTTGTGTGAGTAAAAGTGAAGGGGAAAGCTGAGATGACATTTTCGTTTGTTAGCAAAGGGAGTGGGGAGTGGCATGTGAAAGAGGAAGTGATGGCCTGGTGATGGTTTGTAATCGTTTTGGAGGAGCTCTGCCTAGTAGAAAGTAAAAGGAGAAGCTTTGATCGCCCAACGTGGGGCTCGAACCCACGACCCTGAGATTAAGAGTCTCATGCTCTACCGACTGAGCTAGCCGGGCTTGCTTGCTTGAGCTGAAATGTCAAAAATTGCAAAATGGCGCCAGCCTCACCTTTGCCATCCGCACAGAAGAAGGCAATCTTGTATGGCCTGATTTGGCTGGCCACGTTTTTCAGCACCGAGCAACAGGGCAAGGCATTGGTGGTTCAGCGGTAGAATTCTCGCCTGCCACGCGGGAGGCCTGGGTTCGATTCCCGGCCAATGCAAATGCTAGGATTTTGGCACACCTCCACACTTTGCACTTCTCAAGCTTAAGACATCTCTGCAGGCCAGAAGCCATTTAAGGACATTTGCAAGAGTCACCGTGGCACTTGGCCACAGTGCTGGCTGACAGTCGAGAAGAGGGACCCTAGTACCCAGCAAACATGACTCTAAGACACACAAGTTAAAGCAGCCTTGGGACACTTGCGTGCCCAAAGGCCTTGCATGTCTTCTAGCAGTGCCAGTGACGTGCAGCATCTCTCCCTCTCCAGTACTCACCTATTAGGCTTCTTTTTAACTGTCTAGAAAAGCCTCGGAAATGCCAAGTCAGCAGCATCTGCTCATCTGGTGTTGTTTTACATTTTTTTGCCTTGTTGTCTTTGCACTCTACTCAGGGCCTTGCTCAAATTTGGAGCGTTCTCTCTAGGCCCTCATTCATTCTACTTTTGTCCTGAGTTTTCTCACAGTAGATGTTGAGATGTTGTGTCAGCTTACCTACAACTTGCTTTCCCAGCACCTAGCAATTAAGAAAACATACTAAAAGTACAGAAAAAAAAGTAGTAACAAACTTAAGTCAAATGAAAGCAACCACTTTTTTTGCTTGCCGGGACTGAAAGGCTTTTTGGTTTGTAACTTTTGTTGGGAAGTACCTCATCTAAAAACAAGTTAAGGGAAAGAGCAACTTCCTTTTTTTCAATCCTCTCAGCTAAATCTCAGGCCGTGTGCAGAGTGCCCTCCTCATACTGCTATGTGAGCACCTTTGGAGTGCAAAGCCTAATACACACCATACCAATGCCTGTCAGATAGATGGGTCGAACAGATGATTTCCGGCAGGTCCGATCTGATTTCCTATCGTTTTTCTGATGGATTTGCATAGTAGTGATCGGAAATCCGAACGGAAATCCGATCGTGTCTGTCGGAAAGGATCTATCGGCCCATCTATCTGATGGGGAATTGCATGGTGTGCACCAGGCATACGAGAATGAGTATCTTTCAGGTGGTTGTTCCTTGTCAAGTGATTGATTGTAAGTCTCTCCTTGACAAAAGGACTGGAGTAAAGCCAACGGAAATCTGGGAAAAGCAGATAAGAAAAGTAGTATAGGAAAGATGAGTAAGATTGTAAGAAGGAGTGTTTTTCTCTTTCTTGGGGTGGTGAAGCACTTTTGCTGAAAAGTTGTTAAAAGAGGTTGTGTGAGTAAAAGTGAAGGGGAAAGCTGAGATGACATTTTCGTTTGTTAGCAAAGGGAGTGGGGAGTGGCATGTGAAAGAGGAAGTGATGGCCTGGTGATGGTTTGTAATCGTTTTGGAGGAGCTCTGCCTAGTAGAAAGTAAAAGGAGAAGCTTTGATCACCCAACGTGGGGCTCGAACCCACGACCCTGAGATTAAGAGTCTCATGCTCTACCGACTGAGCTAGCCGGGCTTGCTTGCTTGAGCTGAAATGTCAAAAATTGCAAAATGGCGCCAGCCTCACCTTTGCCATCCGCACAGAAGAAGGCAATCTTGTATGGCCTGATTTGGCTGGCCACGTTTTTCAGCACCGAGCAACAGGGCAAGGCATTGGTGGTTCAGTGGTAGAATTCTCACCTGCCACGCGGGAGGCCTGGGTTTGATTCCCGGCCAATGCAAATGCTAGGATTTTGGCACACCTCCACACTTTGCACTTCTCAAGCTTAAGACATCTCTGCAGGCCAGAAGCCATTTAACCTCCCCGGCGTTCAATTCCCAGGATTTCTTTGCAAAAAGTGATAAAATGTATTTTTAAAACTTTTTTTTTTCCTGTAACTTGCCAAACTGTGTCAAGCAAGGGTCTAGTATACAGTGCAGAAGAGTATTGATGTGTATGCACGTTTATACTGTTCACAGCATGTTTTTATGGATGGACATTTCTGTCCATACCGCTGAGGAGGTTAAGGACATTTGCAAGAGTCACCGTGGCACTTGGCCACAGTGCTGGCTGACAGTCGAGAAGAGGGACCCTAGTACCCAGCAAACATGACTCTAAGACACACAAGTTAAAGCAGCCTTGGGACACTTGCGTGCCCAAAGGCCTTGCATGTCTTCTAGCAGTGCCAGTGACGTGCAGCATCTCTCCCTCTCCAGTACTCACCTATTAGGCTTCTTTTTAACTGTCTAGAAAAGCCTCGGAAATGCCAAGTCAGCAGCATCTGCTCATCTGGTGTTGTTTTACAACTTTTTGCCTTGTTGTCTTTGCACTCTACTCAGGGCCTTGCTCAAATTTGGAGCGTTCTCTCTAGGCCCTCATTCATTCTACTTTTGTCCTGAGTTTTCTCACAGTAGATGTTGAGATGTTGTGTCAGCTTACCTACAACTTGCTTTCCCAGCACCTAGCAATTAAGAAAACATACTAAAAGTACAGAAAAAAAAGTAGTAACAAACTTAAGTCAAATGAAAGCAACCACTTTTTTTGCTTGCCGGGACTGAAAGGCTTTTTGGTTTGTAACTTTTGTTGGGAAGTACCTCATCTAAAAACAAGTTAAGGGAAAGAGCAACTTCCTTTTTTTCAATCCTCTCAGCTAAATCTCAGGCCGTGTGCAGAGTGCCCTCCTCATACTGCTATGTGAGCACCTTTGGAGTGCAAAGCCTAATACACACCATACCAATGCCTGTCAGATAGATGGGTCGAACAGATGATTTCCGGCAGGTCCGATCTGATTTCCGATCGTTTTTCTGATGGATTTGCATAGTAGTGATCGGAAATCCGAACGGAAATCCGATCGTGTCTGTCGGAAAGGATCTATCGGCCCATCTATCTGATGGGGAATTGCATGGTGTGCACCAGGCATACGAGAATGAGTATCTTTCAGGTGGTTGTTCCTTGTCAAGTGATTGATTGTAAGTCTCTCCTTGACAAAAGGACTGGAGTAAAGCCAACGGAAATCTGGGAAAAGCAGATAAGAAAAGTAGTATAGGAAAGATGAGTAAGATTGTAAGAAGGAGTGTTTTCTCTTTCTTGGGGTGGTGAAGCACTTTTGCTGAAAAGTTGTTAAAAGAGGTTGTGTGAGTAAAAGTGAAGGGGAAAGCTGAGATGACATTTTCGTTTGTTAGCAAAGGGAGTGGGGAGTGGCATGTGAAAGAGGAAGTGATGGCCTGGTGATGGTTTGTAATCGTTTTGGAGGAGCTCTGCCTAGTAGAAAGTAAAAGGAGAAGCTTTGATCGCCCAACGTGGGGCTCGAACCCACGACCCTGAGATTAAGAGTCTCATGCTCTACCGACTGAGCTAGCCGGGCTTGCTTGCTTGAGCTGAAATGTCAAAAATTGCAAAATGGCGCCAGCCTCACCTTTGCCATCCGCACAGAAGAAGGCAATCTTGTATGGCCTGATTTGGCTGGCCACGTTTTTCAGCACCGAGCAACAGGGCAAGGCATTGGTGGTTCAGCGGTAGAATTCTCGCCTGCCACGCGGGAGGCCCGGGTTCGATTCCCGGCCAATGCAAATGCTAGGATTTTGGCACACCTCCACACTTTGCACTTCTCAAGCTTAAGACATCTCTGCAGGCCAGAAGCCATTTAAGGACATTTGCAAGAGTCACCGTGGCACTTGGCCACAGTGCTGGCTGACAGTCGAGAAGAGGGACCCTAGTACCCAGCAAACATGACTCTAAGACACACAAGTTAAAGCAGCCTTGGGACACTTGCGTGCCCAAAGGCCTTGCATGTCTTCTAGCAGTGCCAGTGACGTGCAGCATCTCTCCCTCTCCAGTACTCACCTATTAGGCTTCTTTTTAACTGTCTAGAAAAGCCTCGGAAATGCCAAGTCAGCAGCATCTGCTCATCTGGTGTTGTTTTACAACTTTTTGCCTTGTTGTCTTTGCACTCTACTCAGGGCCTTGCTCAAATTTGGAGCGTTCTCTCTAGGCCCTCATTCATTCTACTTTTGTCCTGAGTTTTCTCACAGTAGATGTTGAGATGTTGTGTCAGCTTACCTACAACTTGCTTTCCCAGCACCTAGCAATTAAGAAAACATACTAAAAGTACAGAAAAAAAAGTAGTAACAAACTTAAGTCAAATGAAAGCAACCACTTTTTTTGCTTGCCGGGACTGAAAGGCTTTTTGGTTTGTAACTTTTGTTGGGAAGTACCTCATCTAAAAACAAGTTAAGGGAAAGAGCAACTTCCTTTTTTTCAATCCTCTCAGCTAAATCTCAGGCCGTGTGCAGAGTGCCCTCCTCATACTGCTATGTGAGCACCTTTGGAGTGCAAAGCCTAATACACACCATACCAATGCCTGTCAGATAGATGGGTCGAACAGATGATTTCCGGCAGGTCCGATCTGATTTCCGATCGTTTTTCTGATGGATTTGCATAGTAGTGATCGGAAATCCGAACGGAAATCCGATCGTGTCTGTCGGAAAGGATCTATCGGCCCATCTATCTGATGGGGAATTGCATGGTGTGCACCAGGCATACGAGAATGAGTATCTTTCAGGTGGTTGTTCCTTGTCAAGTGATTGATTGTAAGTCTCTCCTTGACAAAAGGACTGGAGTAAAGCCAACGGAAATCTGGGAAAAGCAGATAAGAAAAGTAGTATAGGAAAGATGAGTAAGATTGTAAGAAGGAGTGTTTTTCTCTTTCTTGGGGTGGTGAAGCACTTTTGCTGAAAAGTTGTTAAAAGAGGTTGTGTGAGTAAAAGTGAAGGGGAAAGCTGAGATGACATTTTCGTTTGTTAGCAAAGGGAGTGGGGAGTGGCATGTGAAAGAGGAAGTGATGGCCTGGTGATGGTTTGTAATCGTTTTGGAGGAGCTCTGCCTAGTAGAAAGTAAAAGGAGAAGCTTTGATCACCCAACGTGGGGCTCGAACCCACGACCCTGAGATTAAGAGTCTCATGCTCTACCGACTGAGCTAGCCGGGCTTGCTTGCTTGAGCTGAAATGTCAAAAATTGCAAAATGGCGCCAGCCTCACCTTTGCCATCCGCACAGAAGAAGGCAATCTTGTATGGCCTGATTTGGCTGGCCACGTTTTTCAGCACCGAGCAACAGGGCAAGGCATTGGTGGTTCAGTGGTAGAATTCTCACCTGCCACGCGGGAGGCCTGGGTTTGATTCCCGGCCAATGCAAATGCTAGGATTTTGGCACACCTCCACACTTTGCACTTCTCAAGCTTAAGACATCTCTGCAGGCCAGAAGCCATTTAACCTCCCCGGCGTTCAATTCCCAGGATTTCTTTGCAAAAAGTGATAAAATGTATTTTTAAAACTTTTTTTTTTCCTGTAACTTGCCAAACTGTGTCAAGCAAGGGTCTAGTATACAGTGCAGAAGAGTATTGATGTGTATGCACGTTTATACTGTTCACAGCATGTTTTTATGGATGGAC